>NW_024040152.1:36512811-36556203 GCF_014851395.1 Micropterus salmoides
GATGCAGTCAGTGGTAGTTTACCTGTCTGTCTCTCTACCTGTCTGTCTCTCAGGTGTGGACGATGCAGTCAGTGGTAGTTTACCTGTCTGTCTCTCTACCTGTCTGTCTCTCAGGTGAGGACTATGCAGTCAGTGGTAGTTTACCTGTCTGTCTCTCTACCTGTCTGTCTCTCAGGTGTGGACGATGCAGTCAGTGGTAGTTTACCTGTCTGTCTCTCTACCTGTCTCTCAGGTGTGGACGATGCAGTCAGTGGTAGTTTACCTGTCTGTCTCTCTACCTGTCCATCTCTCTACCTCTGTCTCTCAGGTGAGGACAATGCAGTCAGTGGTAGTTTACCTGTCTGTCTCTCTACCTGTCTCTCAGGTGAGGACGATGCAGTCAGTGGTAGTTTACCTGTCTGTCTCTCTACCTCTGTCTCTCAGGTGAGGACGATGCAGTCAGTGGTAGTTTACCTGTCTGTCTCTCTACCTCTGTCTCTCAGGTGAGGACGATGCAGTCAGTGGTAGTTTACCTGTCTGTCTCTCTACCTCTGTCTCTCAGGTGAGGACGATGCAGTCAGTGGTAGTTTACCTGTCTGTCTCTCTACCTGTCCGTCTCTCTACCTCTGTCTTTCAGGTGAGGACGATGCAGTCAGTGGTAGTTTACCTGTCTGTCTCTCTACCTGTCTGTCTCTCAGGTGTGGACGATGCAGTCAGTGGTAGTTTACCTGTCTGTCTCTCTACCTGTCTGTCTCTCAGGTGAGGACTATGCAGTCAGTGGTAGTTTACCTGTCTGTCTCTCTACCTGTCTGTCTCTCAGGTGTGGACGATGCAGTCAGTGGTAGTTTACCTGTCTGTCTCTCTACCTGTCTGTCTCTCAGGTGTGGACGATGCAGTCAGTGGTATTTACCTGTCTGTCTCTCTACCTGTCTCTCAGGTGTGGACGATGCAGTCAGTGGTAGTTTACCTGTCTGTCTCTCTACCTCTGTCTCTCAGGTGTGGACGATGCAGTCAGTGGTAGTTTACCTATCTGTCTCTCTACCTGTCCGTCTCTCTACCTCTGTCTTTCAGGTGAGGACGATGCAGTCAGTGGTAGTTTACCTGTCTGTCTCTCTACCTGTCTGTCTCTCAGGTGAGGACAATGCAGTCAGTGGTAGTTTACCTGTCTGTCTCTCTACCTGTCTGTCTCAGGTGAGGACAATGCAGTCAGTGGTAGTTTACCTGTCTGTCTCTCTACCTGTCTGTCTCTCAGGTGTGGACGATGCAGTCAGTGGTAGTTTATCTGTCTGTCTCTCTACCTGTCTGTCTCTCAGGTGAGGACGATGCAGTCAGTGGTAGTTTACCTGTCTGTCTCTCTACCTGTCTGTCTCAGGTGAGGACGATGCAGTCAGTGGTAGTTTACCTGTCTGTCTCTCTACCTGTCTGTCTCTCAGGTGTGGACGATGCAGTCAGTGGTAGTTTATCTGTCTGTCTCTCTACCTGTCTCTCAGGTGTGGACAATGCAGTCAATGGTAGTTTACCTGTCTGTCTCTACCTGTCTGTCTCTCAGGTGTGGACGATGCAGTCAGTGGTAGTTTACCTGTCTGTCTCTCTACCTGTCCGTCTCTCTACCGCTGTCTTTCAGGTGAGGACGATGCAGTCAGTGGTAGTTTACCTGTCTGTCTCTCTACCTGTCTGTCTCTCAGGTGTGGACGATGCAGTCAGTGGTAGTTTACCTGTCTGTCTCTCTACCTGTCTGTCTCAGGTGAGGACGATGCAGTCAGTGGTAGTTTACCTGTCTGTCTCTCTACCTGTCTGTCTCTCAGGTGTGGACGATGCAGTCAGTGGTAGTTTATCTGTCTGTCTCTCTACCTGTCTCTCAGGTGTGGACAATGCAGTCATGGTAGTTTACCTGTCTGTCTCTACCTGTCTGTCTCTCAGGTGTGGACGATGCAGTCAGTGGTAGTTTACCTGTCTGTCTCTCTACCTGTCCGTCTCTCTACCGCTGTCTTTCAGGTGAGGATGATGCAGTCAGTGGTAGTTTACCTGTCTGTCTCTCTACCTGTCTGTCTCTCAGGTGTGGACGATGCAGTCAGTGGTAGTTTACCTGTCTGTCTCTCTACCTGTCTGTCTCAGGTGAGGACGATGCAGTCAGTGGTAGTTTACCTGTCTGTCTCTCTACCTGTCTGTCTCTCAGGTGTGGACGATGCAGTCAGTGGTAGTTTATCTGTCTGTCTCTCTACCTGTCTCTCAGGTGTGGACAATGCAGTCAATGGTAGTTTACCTGTCTGTCTCTACCTGTCTGTCTCTCAGGTGTGGACGATGCAGTCAGTGGTAGTTTACCTGTCTGTCTCTCTACCTGTCCGTCTCTCTACCGCTGTCTTTCAGGTGAGGATGATGCAGTCAGTGGTAGTTTACCTGTCTGTCTCTCTACCTGTCTGTCTCTCAGGTGTGGACGATGCAGTCAGTGGTAGTTTACCTGTCTGTCTCTCTACCTGTCTGTCTCTCAGGTGAGGACTATGCAGTCAGTGGTAGTTTACCTGTCTGTCTCTCTACCTGTCTGTCTCTCATGTGTGGACGATGCAGTCAGTGGTAGTTTACCTGTCTGTCTCTCTACCTGTCTCTCAGGTGAGGACGATGCAGTCAGTGGTAGTTTACCTGTCTGTCTCTCTACCTGTCCGTCTCTCTACCTGTCTGTCTCTCAGGTGTGGACGATGCAGTCAGTGGTAGTTTATCTGTCTGTCTCTCTACCTGTCTGTCTCTCAGGTGAGGACGATGCAGTCAGTGGTAGTTTACCTGTCTGTCTCTCTACCTGTCTGTCTCAGGTGAGGACGATGCAGTCAGTGGTAGTTTACCTGTCTGTCTCTCTACCTGTCTGTCTCTCAGGTGTGGACGATGCAGTCAGTGGTAGTTTATCTGTCTGTCTCTCTACCTGTCTCTCAGGTGTGGACAATGCAGTCAATGGTAGTTTACCTGTCTGTCTCTACCTGTCTGTCTCTCAGGTGTGGACGATGCAGTCAGTGGTAGTTTACCTGTCTGTCTCTCTACCTGTCCGTCTCTCTACCGCTGTCTTTCAGGTGAGGATGATGCAGTCAGTGGTAGTTTACCTGTCTGTCTCTCTACCTGTCTGTCTCTCAGGTGTGGACGATGCAGTCAGTGGTAGTTTACCTGTCTGTCTCTCTACCTGTCTGTCTCAGGTGAGGACGATGCAGTCAGTGGTAGTTTACCTGTCTGTCTCTCTACCTGTCTGTCTCTCAGGTGTGGACGATGCAGTCAGTGGTAGTTTATCTGTCTGTCTCTCTACCTGTCTCTCAGGTGTGGACAATGCAGTCAATGGTAGTTTACCTGTCTGTCTCTACCTGTCTGTCTCTCAGGTGTGGACGATGCAGTCAGTGGTAGTTTACCTGTCTGTCTCTCTACCTGTCCGTCTCTCTACCTCTGTCTTTCAGGTGAGGACGATGCAGTCAGTGGTAGTTTACCTGTCTGTCTCTCTACCTGTCTGTCTCTCAGGTGTGGACGATGCAGTCAGTGGTAGTTTACCTGTCTGTCTCTCTACCTGTCTGTCTCTCAGGTGTGGACGATGCAGTCAGTGGTAGTTTATCTGTCTGTCTCTCTATCTGTCTCTCAGGTGTGGACAATACAGTCAATGGTAGTTTACCTGTCTGTCTCTCAGGTGTGGACAATGCAGTCAATGGTAGTTTACCTGTCTGTCTCTACCTGTCTGTCTCTCAGGTGTGGACGATGCAGTCAGTGGTAGTTTACCTGTCTGTCTCTCTACCTGTCCGTCTCTCTACCGCTGTCTTTCAGGTGAGGACGATGCAGTCAGTGGTAGTTTACCTGTCTGTCTCTCAGGTGTGGACGATGCAGTCAGTGGTAGTTTACCTGTCTGTCTCTCTACCTGTCTCTCAGGTGTGGACAATGCAGTCAATGGTAGTTTACCTGTCTGTCTCTCTACCTGTCTGTCTCTCAGGTGTGGACGATGCAGTCAGTGGTAGTTTACCTGTCTGTCTCTCTACCTGTCCGTCTCTCTACCTCTGTCTTTCAGGTGAGGACGATGCAGTCAGTGGTAGTTTACCTGTCTGTCTCTCTACCTGTCTGTCTCTCAGGTGTGGACGATGCGGAGTCAGAGTGCGGGTTGGACAGTGGGGTTGAATTTGATTGGCTCATCACTAATGAGGCTGACGCCCCCTCGTTGGAAGAGCAGCTGCAACCAATCCTGAAGCTGGTGGAGGAAGCAGCTGAAAATCACTGATCGATAACGGATGAACGTTCAGTAACAGCAGGACTGTAGAGCTGATCACTGTCCTCTCTCTGTGATCAATAAAGTTTTTCTAGAAACTCAAGAGAAGTCTGCAGCTGCGTTTGAATAGTCACTGAAGCAGCAAAGGCTGCTGGGAGATTCTTACCTGGACTGTAAACACTCACCTGTCTGAGGCTGTACATATATTTTTATACTTCTACTGTAGTAATATCCAGTCCTGTCATATACAGGTGAAGGAAACTGCAGTAAAGTCTGAAAGTTTTCAGACTTTAGATTAAATTGATCAATTAATAAAATAGAAAGTGTGAACAGAAGAAAAATCTACATCTAATCAATATTTGTTCTGACTTGCTGTCACCTTCAAACAGCATCAGTTCACTTTTTGAAAGTATTCTTACTTTAGTTTGTCCACACCTGCGTAAAACTTCTGCACAGTACTGTAAATACATTTATCACTAAGTTATCCTAAGATACTATTATGTATTCATGTTTCTATATGCGAGTTTTGCTTTAATCATTATGAAGTAATTATATATTAAATATTCTAAAGCTGCCTTCACTATGGATCCTGTCACCGGGTGAAGATGAGGAAGAGGCATCGTTACAGCTAATATTACAATGATGGCAACATTTTCAGACTGTCGGTTGTGGCGTCCAGAGGGGCGTTCAGGTGTCAGTCAGGAACTTTGATTATTCTGATGCCACATGGCTGCAGGTTAATAAAACGATGGCGTCTGTTTAACAGGAAGTATAAAGGTGTGCCCTGATCTTTCAGATTTGTACTCCACAACAAACAAACAGAGGGAAACGTACTGCTGCTAGCTGTAAAAAAGAACCAGTCAGGTTGGATGTACAGAACAGTGGCGGTGCTTTTATTTTATAAAATCCTCTCATGATTTATTACAATGAGCTGTGACTTCAGCACAGCGATGACATCATCATTGGCTCCCAGGTAAAAACTTTTCTAAACTTTATTTAATCATTAGGTCGAAGGTCACCTGTAGAAAACAAAAATGCTGATTGGCTGCTGGTCGACCAACATGGCAGTGGAACGCCTCGCTGTGACCGGCTAGCTTAAACCTCGCCACCTTGGAACAAAAGTAATAAATCATTGGCTCTAATCAATCTGTCGTTAATTAATGTGGCGAAGAAACTAATGAGTGCAACGACAAACCGTTAACGAACACGCTGAGGTTAGTGAGTCGTTAGTAACGAGGGGATGGCTGTAAGTCACTGTTAATCTCCCTTATAGACAAAAAAAAACCATCCAGCAACTCCTCATCTGGCTTCCTCACATAATACTGGGGGGGTGGGGGGGTTGGCACTGTCAGTGGAAGAGCGGGGGAAGGGAGGAGCAGGAGCAGGGAGGAGCAGGGGAGGAGTAGGGAGGGCTAGACAGTAAAATAAAGCAAGACTCCAAATGAGACTTAAAAGGTTCAGAGAAAGAATGTGTGAAAGAAGGAATCTTAAGGGGGGGGGCAATAGGAATGTGTGAAAGAAGGAATCTTAAGGGGGGGGGCAATAGGAATGTGTGAAAGAAGGAATCTTAAGGGGGGGGGCAATAGGAATGTGTGAAAGGAGGAATCTTAAGGGGGGGGGCAATAGGAATGTGTGAAAGAAGGAATCTTAAGGGGGGGGGGGCAATAGGAATGTGTGAAAGAAGGAATCTTAAGGGGGGGGGCAATAGGAATGTGTGGGCCACAGAGTCCCTGTCAGGCAGCGGTGGGGGGGGGGCAGCAGGTTCAGCAGGAGTTGAGCTCCTCCATGGTCTGATTCAGAGTCGCCTGCAGCTCCATGTTGGCGTTTCTGGCCGAAGTGAGAGCGTCTGAAAACACAAACACAGCACGGTGTTAACATCTCTACTCAATAAGCCCCGCCCCCAGGTCGATTGGAATTAGCCCCGCCCCCAGGTGACTGCAATAGTTACAGGTGTAATTTGACACCTGCTGAGCTGAGAAGTCTCACCTTCCAAACCGTCGATTGTTTTCTCCAGTTTGGCCACTGAACGCTCGGCGAACTCTGCTCTGGTTTCAGCCTGGACAGGAAGTGAGCAGGTGACAAACAGGAAGTGAGCAGGTGACAAACAGGAAGTCAGTAATGTGTCAGGGGTCAGAAATGTTGGGGTCTCACCTCCTTGAGTTTGCTGCTCAGGTTCTTGATCTCCTCTTCGTACCGGTCCTCCTTCAGGGAATACTGAGAAAGAGAGGCAGCCAATCAGAGAACCAGGTTTACTGACATCATGAGGTCACCTGACATCAGGGTCAGGTCTGGTTTCAGGTCAAGCTGAACAAACTGTCCTCACGCCGAACGGTCCGACGGTCAGCCCGGAGCGCTCATGCTGTCCGCGTTAGTTTTGTAATTTATTTAGTTTTTATATTATTCCATCCATTCATCCAGTTATCTGATCAGAACTCCTTCAGCGCGGCGCCCCCAGTACCAGCTGTGCGACTCCCTGGAACGCTCCGACCCAAACTCACAGACCCGGTGGACGACAACAACACGTTTCTGCATTTCCAGCTAAGGCCTGAGCCTTCGCTCAGCTAGCAGTCATGATTTAGGTGAAATGCTAACGTTAGCTTGTTTGGGGTCCGCTACGGAGACCGGATGCTGGACCAGGTCTTTATGCTCAGATGCTGAAGACCTGGTTCTGTTTTACAGCACTGTACAGAGCTGCAGTTTCCATGTTACATGTCAGCGCGTTGTGCAACAGTAATAACCGACTGTGTGAAACAGTGAGCTGTGTATCATGTTCATGTGACGCCGGACGAGAACCACATACAACATTTATCAAACCGGGTCGGACTGGATGGATTTAGCGAGGAGGAAACACGTGACAGCGTCCAGTTTTCAAAATAAGGCGTCTGTATAGGATGGAAATAAGATAACTGGATTATATTTACTACAGAAAGTATAAAACATATTACATGTGTCCATTAAAAGTAAACGGACTCATGAAATTTACTTTACCGGACCTCGTCGGGCCCCGGACCCCCCCCCCCGAATCTCTCCCCGGACCCCACCCAGAGTCTCTCCCCGGACCCCCCCAGAGTCTCTCCCCATCCTGTGGGAAACACTGAGGAAAGAGCTCATTTTGACTGTTTATGCAGCGGGAAAATAAATGGATAAAATGTGAATTTACTTGATGTTCAGGAAAGTTTTTCATTACATTCGGCTTCGGCCAAGAATTTTAATTTGGTCCCTAACGGAAACATAAAGACTTTGAACAGCAGCTGGTTTAACCTCGGACCCCACAGCAGTGAGGTCACAGTGTACTTCAGGTGTGTCACTGTGGCTGTCAAACATTAGTGTGCCCCTCCTCCCCCTCCTCCCCCTCCCCCTCCTACCTTCTCAGCCTGCGCCTCCAGAGACTTTGAACCAGTGAAGACAGTTTTCAGCTCCTCCTCCAAAATCCGACACTTGCTGCAGGTCAAAGGTCAGAGGTCAGAGGTCAGAGACAGGTCGGGCCGACACGTTGAGTTCCAGAAAACAGGTTCAGGTTAAAACCAAAGCTGCTATTTCACTTCCTGCAGCTGAAGCGCGTGAACGAGCTCTGAGCCAATCAGAGCCGAGATGTCACAGGAGTTTCACCTGTTCGATCTGTGTTTGTTCTATTTTAGAGTTCAGGTGATTTCAGACGGCGAGCGATGTCACTGGTTTTTGCCTCAGTATCAGACTGACTCGTCCTCTACCTGCTGGTGTGAGGACCAACAGCCACCGCTCGCCATCTGAACAATCTGTTAACCTGCTTTCTGGAACGTCCAAAAACAGGTGTCGTGTAGTTTGGCGGGGGCGGCAGACGGGCGTCGTCGTGTAGTTTGGTGGGGGCGGCAGACGGGCACCGCCGTGTAGTTTGTCGTGTAGTTTGGGGGTGGCGGCAGGCGCTGTCGCGTAGCTTGGGCGGGTGTTGTGTAGTTTGGGGGTGGCGGCAGGCGCTGTCGCGTAGCTTGGGCGGGTGTTGTGTAGTTTGGGGGTGGCGGCAGGCGCTGTCACGTAGCTTGGGCGGGTGTTGTGTAGTTTGGGGGTGGCGGCAGGCGCTGTCGCGTAGCTTGGGCGGGTGTTGTGTAGTTTGGGGGTGGCGGCAGGCGCTGTCGCGTAGCTTGGGCGGGTGTTGTGTAGTTTGGGGTGGCGGCAGGCGCTGTCGCGTAGCTTGGGCGGGTGTTGTGTAGTTTGGGGGTGGCGGCAGGCGCTGTCGCGTAGTTTGGGCGGGTGTTGTGTAGTTTGGGGGTGGGGGCAGGCGCTGTCGCGTAGTTTGGGCGGGTGTTGTGTAGTTTGGGGGTGGCGGCAGGCGCTGTCGCGTAGTTTGGGCGGGTGTTGTGTAGTTTGGGGGTGGCGGCAGGCGCTGTCGCGTAGCTTGGGCGGGTGTTGTGTAGTTTGGGGGTGGCGGCAGGCGCTGTCGCGTAGCTTGGGCGGGTGTTGTGTAGTTTGGGGGTGGCGGCAGGCGCTGTTGTGTAGTTTGGGCGGGTGTTGTGTAGTTTGGGGGTGGCGGCAGGCGCTGTCGCGTAGCTTGGGCGGGTGTTGTGTAGTTTGGGGGTGGCGGCAGGCGCTGTTGTGTAGTTTGGGCGGGTGTTGTGTAGTTTGGGGGTGGCGGCAGGCGCTGTCGTGTAGCTTGGGGGCGGCAGACGGGTGTGCTGTTTGGCGTCTACAGCAGATTAAAGTCATGCAGCGAGGCGTAGCAGGAGGAGGAGCTGAAGCAGCAGCTAAAGGTCAGAGGTCACGGGAGGCAGCAGGAGGTCAGGAGGAGGATTTCATCTGCTTTGACTGACAGCAGGTGGGAGGTCAGGTGACCCTCAGTACCTTGTCCTCAGACGCCTGCAGGCTCTTCAGTGATTGGTCGAAACTCCTCAATTGCTCCTCCAACCTCCGAACCTTACTGTTAGGTAGCATGCAGCAGAGACATGTTTCCATGGAAACAGACAGGAAGAGGAAGACCGATGCAGAAAGATTAGAGCGCTGTTAGTGAAGCAGTGTGACATCATACTGAGGTCAGCCAGTCATCACGGTGACATCACATTCACACAGTCAGATCAGCAGCGAGACGTCCTGAGTTTCACGTGATCTCTAGAAGAAACCTCA
The DNA here is from genome assembly GCF_014851395.1 of Micropterus salmoides. Classification (NCBI taxonomy): domain Eukaryota; kingdom Metazoa; phylum Chordata; class Actinopteri; order Centrarchiformes; family Centrarchidae; genus Micropterus; species Micropterus salmoides. The sequence continues at coordinate 36,522,104 of NW_024040152.1, forward strand.
TTCTAACCAGCACACCTATAAGCCTGGCTCCTCCCACAACCTGTCTGTCTTTTTGTCCACCTGTCTGTCTCCCTCCCCGTCTCTCCCTACCCATCTGTCAGCCAGCAGCATTGCAGCAGCAGCTTCAAGCCATAAGCAGCAGTTAGACATGCAGAGCTGAGTGTGTTACCTCTCCCCCTGCTCGGCTCGGTCTTCAGCTCGTTCCAGTTCTCCTTCCACCATCACCAGCTTACGAGCCACCTGTCAATCAAACACACACACAGAGTAGATGTGCAGTGTTAGCCGGCAGCCAGGTGTCAGGTGATCTACTGAATCACTGTGCTTTACAGCGCGTGCCGGGGGCTTTACAGCCGGGTGGTTTACAGCGAATGCCAGGTGGGAGTGCCTGGGTGGTTTACAGCCGGGTGGGAGTGCCGAGTGCTTTACAGCAGGTGCCGGGGGCTTTACAGCGAGTGCCTGGTGGTTTACAGCAGGTGCCAGGTGGGAGTGCCTGGTGGTTTACATCAAATGCCAGGTGGGAGTGCCTGGTGGTTTACAGCGAGTGCCTGGTGGTTTACAGCGAGTGCCGGGGCTTTACAGCGAGTGCCTGGTGGTTTACAGCGAGTGCCTGGTGGGAGTGCCTGGTGGTTTACAGCAGGTGCCAGGTGGGAGTGCCTGGTGGTTTACAGCGAGTGCCTGGTGGTTTACAGCGAGTGCCTGGTGGTAGTGCCTGGTGGTTTACAGCGAGTGCCAGGTGGTAGTGCCTGGTGGTTTACAGCGAGTGACTGGTGGGAGTGCCAGGTGGGAGTGCCTGGTGGTTTACAGCGAGTGCCTGGTGGTTTACAGCGAGTGTCTGGTGGTTTACAGCGAGTGCCTGGTGGTTTACAGCGAGTGCCAGGTGGGAGTGCCTGGTGGCTTATAGCGAATGCCAGGTGGTTTACAGCCGGGTGGGAGTGCCTGGCGGTTTACAGCCGGGTGCCGGGTGGAAGTGCCGGGTGGCTTACAGCGAGTGCCGGGGGCTTTACAGCGAGTGCCAGGTGGGAGCGCCGGGTGGTTTACAGCGAGTGCCAGGTGGGAGCGCCGGGTGGTTTACAGCGAGTGCCAGGTGGGAGCGCCGGGTGGTTTACAGCGAGTGCCAGGTGGGAGTGCCGGGAGCTTTACAGCCGGGTGGCTTACAGCGAGTGCCGGGGGCTTTACAGCGAGTGCCAGGTGGGAGCGCAGGGTGGTTTACAGCGAGTGCCAGGTGGGAGCGCCGGGTGGTTTACAGCGAGTGCCAGGTGGGAGCGCCGGGTGGTTTACAGCCGGGTGGCTTACAGCGAGTGCCGGGTGGGAGTGCCGGGAGCTTTACAGCCGGGTGGCTTACAGCGAGTGCCGGGGGCTTTACAGCGAGTGCCAGGTGGGAGCGCCGGGTGGTGTACAGCGAGTGCCAGGTGGGAGCGCCGGGTGGTTTACAGCGAGTGCCGGGTGGTTTACAGCGAATGCCAGGTGGGAGTGCCTGGTGGCTTACAGCGAGTGCCGGGTGGGAGTGCCGGGAGCTTTACAGCCGGGTGGCTTACAGCGAGTGCCGGGTGGGAGTGCCTGGTGGTTTACAGCGAGTGCCGGGTGGTTTACAGCGAATGCCAGGTGGGAGTGCCTGGTGGCTTACAGCGAGTGCCGGGTGGGAGTGCCGGGAGCTTTACAGCCGGGTGGCTTACAGCGAGTGCCGGGTGGTTTACAGCGAGTGCCTGGTGGGAGTGCCTGGTGGCTTACAGCGAATGCCAGGTGGGAGCGCCTGGTGGCTTACAGCGAATGCCAGGTGGGAGCGCCTGGTGGCTTACAGCGAATGCCAGGTGGGAGCGCCTGGTGGCTTACAGCGAATGCCAGGTGGGAGCGCCTGGTGGCTTACAGCGAATGCCAGGTGGGAGCGCCTGGTGGCTTACAGCGAGTGCCGGGTGCGAGTGCCGGGTGGTTTACAGCGAGTGCCTGGTGGGAGTGCCTGGTGGTTTACAGCGAGTGCCGGGTGGGAGTGCCTGGTGGTTTACAGCGAGTGCCGGGTGGGAGTGCCGGGAGCTTTACAGCCGGGTGGCTTACAGCGAGTGCCGGGTGGTTTACAGCGAATGCCAGGTGGGAGTGCCGGGTGGCTTACAGCGAATGCCAGGTGGGAGTGCCGGGTGGCTTACAGCGAATGCCAGGTGGGAGTGCCGGGTGGCTTACAGCGAATGCCAGGTGGGAGTGCCTGGTGGCTTACAGCGAGTGCCAGGTGGGAGTGCCGGGAGCTTTACAGCCGGGTGGCTTACAGCGAGTGCCGGGTGGTTTACAGCGAATGCCGGGTGGGAGTGCCGGGTGGCTTACAGCGAATGCCAGGTGGGAGTGCCTGGTGGCTTACAGCGAGTGCCGGGTGGGAGTGCCGGGAGCTTTACAGCCGGGTGGCTTACAGCGAGTGCCGGGTGGTTTACAGCGAATGCCAGGTGGGAGTGCCGGGTGGCTTACAGCGAATGCCAGGTGGGAGTGCCTGGTGGCTTACAGCGAATGCCAGGTGGGAGCGCCTGGTGGCTTACAGCGAATGCCAGGTGGGAGCGCCGGGTGGTTTACAGCGAGTGCCGGGTGGTTTACAGCGAATGCCAGGTGGGAGTGCCTGGTGGCTTACAGCGAGTGCCGGGTGGGAGTGCCGGGAGCTTTACAGCCGGGTGGCTTACAGCGAGTGCCGGGTGGGAGTGCCTGGTGGTTTACAGCGAGTGCCGGGTGGGAGTGCCGGGAGCTTTACAGCCGGGTGGCTTACAGCGAGTGCCGGGTGGTTTACAGCGAGTGCCTGGTGGCTTACAGCGAATGCCAGGTGGGAGTGCCTGGTGGCTTACAGCGAATGCCAGGTGGGAGTGCCTGGTGGCTTACAGCGAATGCCAGGTGGGAGTGCCTGGTGGCTTACAGCGAATGCCAGGTGGTTTACAGCCGGGTGGGAGTGCCTGGCGGTTTACAGCCGGGTGCCGGGTGGAAGTGCCAGGTGGCTTACAGCGAGTGCCGGGTGGGAGTGCCGGGAGCTTTACAGCCGGGTGGCTTACAGCGAGTGCCGGGGGCTTTACAGCCGGGTGGCTTACAGCGAGTGCCGGGTGGGAGTGCCGGGAGCTTTACAGCCGGTGGCTTACAGCGAGTGCCGGGTGGGAGTGCCGGGAGCTTTACAGCCGGGTGGCTTACAGCGAGTGCCGGGGGCTTTACAGCGAGTGCCAGGTGGGAGCGCCGGGTGGTTTAGTGCCAGGTGGGAGTGCCGGGAGCTTTACAGCCGGGTGGTTTACAGCGAGTGCCAGGTGGGAGCGCCGGGTGGTTTAGTGACAGGTGGGAGTGCCGGGAGCTTTACAGCCGGGTGGTTTACAGCGAGTGCCGGGTGGGAGTGCCGGGAGCTTTACAGCCGGGTGGTTTACAGCGAGTGCCAGGTGGGAGCGCCGGGTGGTTTACAGCGAGTGCCTGGTGGTTTACAGCGAGTGCCAGGTGGGAGCGCCGGGTGGTTTACAGCGAGTGCCAGGTGGGAGCGCCGGGTGGTTTACAGCGAGTGCCAGGTGGGAGCGCCGGGTGGTTTACAGCGAGTGCCAGGTGGGAGCGCCGGGTGGTTTACAGCGAGTGCCTGGTGGTTTACAGCGAATGCCTGGTGGGAGCGCCGGGTGGTTTACAGCGAGTGCCTGGCGGTTTACAGCGAGTGCCAGGTGGGAGCGCCGGGTGGTTTACAGCGAGTGCCAGGTGGTTTACAGCGAATGCCAGGTGGGAGTGCCTGGTGGCTTACAGCGAGTGCCTGGTGGGAGTGCCGGGTGCTTTACAGCCGGGTGGCTTACAGCGAGTGCCGGGGGCTTTACAGCCGGGTGGCTTGTGGCTTACAGCGAGTGCCAGGTGGGAGTGCCTGGTGGTTTACAGCGAGTGCCAGGTGGGAGCGCCGGGTGGTTTACAGCGAGTGCCAGGTGGGAGCGCCGGGTGGTTTACAGCGAGTGCCAGGTGGGAGCGCCGGGTGGTTTACAGCGAGTGCCAGGTGGGAGCGCCGGGTGGTTTACAGCGAGTGCCAGGTGGGAGCGCCGGGTGGTTTACAGCGAGTGCCTGGTGGTTTACAGCGAGTGCCAGGTGGGAGCGCCGGGTGGTTTACAGCGAGTGCCTGGTGGTTTACAGCGAGTGCCAGGTGGGAGCGCCGGGTGGTTTACAGCGAGTGCCAGGTGGTTTACAGCGAATGCCAGGTGGGAGTGCCTGGTGGCTTACAGCGAGTGCCAGGTGGGAGCGCCGGGTGGTTTACAGCGAGTGCCAGGTGGTTTACAGCGAATGCCAGGTGGGAGTGCCTGGTGGCTTACAGCGAGTGCCTGGTGGGAGTGCCGGGTGCTTTACAGCCGGGTGGCTTACAGCGAGTGCCGGGGGCTTTACAGCCGGGTGGCTTGTGGCTTACAGCGAGTGCCAGGTGGGAGTGCCTGGTGGTTTACAGCGGGTGCCGGGTGGTTTATAGCGACCCTCTTCACATCACAGTACCGCCAGGCTGTGCACTATGGGTACTGTACTAGGGCCTGTGTATTACGGTAGGTTATTCTGACCTCTTCATATTTGCGGTCGGCTTCCTCAGCGATCTGCTTGGCTTCTCTCAGCTGAACCTCCAGCTGCTCCATCTTCTCCTCGTCCTTCAGAGCTCTGTTCTCGATCACCTTCATGCCTCTGGGGGGGGGGGGGGGATCATAATCATTATCAACATGTCCACTGAGGGAGGACACCTGAACCTGAGCCCAGACCCTGACTGACCCTGACCCTGAACCCAGACTGACCCTGAACTTGTCCCCATCCCTAAGGATGTGTTTCAGGTGCGACTGACCTCTCACTCTCGTCAGCCACCTTCTCCACCTCGTCCAGCTTATGGAGGGCGGCGGTCAGTCTCTCCTGGGCCCGGTCCAGGTTCTCCTCACTGAGCTGCAGACGCCGACCCAGAGCAGTCACCTCCGCCTCCGCCTGCAAGACACAGCGCAGGGAGGAGAAACATTACTGACTCCTGATCAGCTGATTCACAGTCAGTGTCCGCCCTAAATACTGTGGTACTATGAGATAGTACTATTAGGAGCAGGTACTGCAGCAATAATAGTACTATTCCACAGTACTGCAGAGCAGTCTCCTGGAACGTACCCGACGTTCCTCTTTCAACATATGCAGGTATTAATGGAATCTGAGGAGAACAGACCCTCCCACACCTGTACAGGTGTGTTGTGTGTGTGCGTACCTCCTCTCTGCTCCTCTTCTCCTTCTCCACCTCCTTCTGCAGCCTCTCCGCTCGGTCCTCGGCCTCCTCCGCCTGCTCCTGCAGCACCTTGATCTTCTTCTTCACTGCATCGATGCTGTTCAGTCCTCCACTCATCTTCTTCTTCTTTTTCCTTCATGAACACACAGCGTCACGTTAAAACACCTGAAAGCTTCTCTTTTCGTCCCTTCTTCACGCCGACACGCCTTCCTAACATCACATCTGATTCACAATAAATACACAACTACTGGAAAACTATGTGCCCCCCCCCCCGAAGGAAGGACTCAAATATATATATATATATGTGTATGTATGTAGGTTTTATACTCCAGCACCTAGGGCTGGACCGAATATTCCATCATTGGGTACACATTCGAGCGGCGCACACAGAACGCAATGCTCCAGTTCACATCACAGGGAAAACAAAATAAGGCCGCTTGGTTTACAGCGCTCTGTGGCAGCGCTGTAAACCCAGCGTGGCATTAAAAGCAAATTTTCTATAATAACATGTTACTTTCTGAGACGGTGCTCATCTCCTCCTGCCCTGCACTGCAGCCAGAACCTGGTTCTGCAGCATCTTCCAGTCTGCCTCCCTTTTCCCCGGCTTAATTTCAAAATGAAAACCTCGCTGTTAATTACTGTCCAGGCTCTAAAAGTGAGATTGGCTTTGCCAACAAGACGAAGCTGCTCCACAGTGACGTCGCTGGAATCACAACACCTGCAGCCAATCATATGACGGGACATAAGAGCAGTAGTGTGCAGATACTGAAAACGTTCAGATCAATGACAAATATTATCTACATTTAATACAAAGAGGGTTCAAACGCTGCTGCTTCCGTCACGCCAATGCCAGCTGACGATCTGCTCGACGCCCTCATCCCCTCCGTCCCCCTGTGAACTAACACTTTGACAGCAGACACCCCCCCCCCCCGGAAACTGGACCTGAAACCGGACTGGCCCACCTGACCACCTCCGGTCTTCCCCCTTTAATCCACAATCATCGGGTTCAGATCTGCAGCGACTGAGACGAAATGAATCTTAAACCAGTTCATTAAGATATTAGCCTTCAGTTCCGGGACGCGATACCGGATCTGTCTGCGGGGTCCAGCTGGATCTTTCTGCGCCTGACGTGTTGTTGTTCTGCAGTTAGCATGTTAGCTCCAGATGCTAGCGGCGGACCACCGCCCTGTTAGCCTGTTAGCATGCTAGCAGAAACCAGGTGAGGTGTACCTGAGTGATTCCGAGTCTTACCTCTCTGTTCCTCTGAAGAAAACACACCTGCGGCTCGAGCCCGACTTCCTGACTCCGTCACTTCCCCGTTAGCAGACAGGCTAACTGGCTGTTAGCAGGCTAACGGAGCGGCTCACTTTAAACTGAATTAAGTTTTAGAAACGCGGGAAACGCTGCGGCTCGGTGTCTCAACTGTCGCGCGGCCTTGGATCTCTGGTTCAGCGTGTTCTGGCCTCGGTCTCTGTCGGTTCTGTATCTGGTTCAGGTCTCAGCCGCTTCCTCATCCAGCCAACTCCCAACTCAGGACTACAGGACTACACCCTCTTCCGGGTTAAATTCCCTCCACAGGAACTGACGTAGAGAGAAGCGCCATTACAAATTAAAAGTGGTCTAGAGAGACAGTTATGATCCATTTCCCGATTCAAAGACTTCCCTTTTTTTAAATTGGAAACTCTTATATAATCATAACTTCACCAAAACGAAAACAAATCGCTGTCCAACAAGGACTGAATGGATAAAGGTATTTGCTCTGTGGTCCATTTAGTGGACAGTGACGCTGTCTCATGTCACACAAGAACTTCTGTCTCACTTCTGACCTCACTGCCAATCGTAATCATTTTCACTCCATAACTAATGCTACCCCCAACTCTTTTATGTGTTTAATTAGGGGAATGTTAATGAACCCCCTTCTCTCCCTCTACTTTGAGTTGGAGGCCTTGTCTTTAATGAGGATAAAGTCCCTAACAAAACAATTAGGAATTTGATTGATAGCATCTCATACCCTACAATATCCAATATCCAATATACAACATAGAAACTCAATTTCACAATTTTTCTCAAAATGTACTATTCACTCGTTACGAACCAAATAATTAAATTAAAATTCCCCAAAGCCAAAGAAATCCATTTTCAAATTCTTAACGTCCAGCGACTTGATACGACAGCGTTTTGGAATAGAAACCAGTAACTGTGTATTTTGTGATAACAATGAAGCTACTGATAATTTATTCTTCCATTGTATGTATTCTGAAGTGTTGTGGCTTGATATACATGACTGGCTTTACCCAAAGGTTTCCCGTCTGAAGAACTTTTCTCTGAAGGACAGTATCTATGGTTGTGTCATGGACAACAACAAAGACGACTTTCTGATTAACAACATTGTCATGAAATTTTATATCAACAAGTCAAAGTTTTTGAAAGTGAATCCTAAGTTTTGTGTATTTCATAATGAGCTTCTTTCCTTTACAAAAGCCCTTAATGTTATGGAAACAAAGAATGCATTGAGACTTTTATCCTCTTTTCTTTTTTGTTTTTCCCTATCTTTTGACATGCACTTGATCCTTTCTGCAGTATGTCACAACTCAGTGCCATGTTTTTGTATATGGAATATTTGTCAATAAAAAACAAAACAAACTTTATTGATCCCTGAGCAGAAATTGCGGTGTTGCAGCAGCAAAATAGACACAGATCACAAACATTTACAGACCAGACATATTCACACAACTAACACGATGTACAAAATGTACTTTAAAAAATATATTTATAACGCATATGCAACTGTGCAGAGTCCTTCACATAACACAGAAGGTGTATTTAAGAAGTATTTACTATTATTTACTTTAGTTCAGAAGTACAAATACAACAAAATGATCTGTTACCGTCAGTAAAAGACTGGCATTCAAACCTTTACTGCGGTATAAGTACAAAAGTATTTACAACTAAATGTGTATTATTACATCACTGTATTATTACTGATGCATAAAGATGAATGGAGCAATACTTTGTGTATGTACATCACAGCAGTGTGTGTATATATATATATATATATATATTTCTCCCCCTAGGCATCAGAGTTTCAATGCAAACAACAACCAAATGAGTGTTTAACACGTTTCCTTCACTTTCTATATATATATAGTTTCAGTAGAGAAGATGAATTCCATGATGGGGGGGGGCATGCTCATGTGTACAGTAGTTAACTTAAATTCAACCAGCTTGTTCTTCATCCTTGCTGGATAGATTTGTATTTATTGATTTGCAGGATTTCCATCTGGTCCTTTAATAAAATATGGAACAACAAGAATAAATGACTGTTACAGATGGTGATATTGGTGAAGGGCGCGTTGATGCTGATGGCAGGTACACAGGTGCATCATCAGCGTGTTGCAGCTCCTGATAGGTTCACAGATCGAGGTTTCACTGATTTATCCGTGCGATAGTGAGTTCTTCCTTGGAGAGTTTGACATTACTAAAAATAAAACTTCTTCTGTCTTCACTTTACAGAGAAAATCACTGGCAGGAGATTTATAGACACGTTTTGTCTTAATAATAAAGTTTGAGGTTTCTAACTGATCGAGCATCTTTAACGTTCTGTGAATTTAATCCCTGTCTGTCTCAGAATATGTTCAATGTTACATAAGAAGGAAAACTGTTCCATCTCAGGATGAGCACACATTCTGTTAAATGTTCATTTCTTTAGAAGAGATTTTCTTTATCACCACGAGAATAAGAAGGCGACTGTTAAAACTGTTGATGTTTCTCACAGACGATGATGCTTTTTTTTAGAATTTGAATGATTTTTCTTGACTTTTAACTTTTTTGGACTGGAGCGAGAGTTTCAGAGCGGTGAGTTATTAATCTGTATCCATAAAGTTTTAACTGAGCTCTGTCTCTACATCACAGGAACAACTTTCTGTCCACTGACTGCCTGGAGGGTAGCTAGTGTTTGGAAGGGAGAGGAGAGCTGTGTGCTGCAGCTCGCTGTTTCTGAGGGCGTGTCTGAGTCGCCGCTTGGCGAGCGTTATATGAGGCTGTTTAGCTTTCAAAGGGAAGCGTCTGGACTACAAACAAGCTGTTTTCAGTTCAGAGCAGAGTTTTCTGTGGGAGGTGGGAACTCCCTTTGGGCTTTTTCACTTAGCAAACCTTTTACAGCACAAAAAAAGAGATATAACTCAATAAAGGAGAGGGGAGAAAGCCAAAAAGCAGAACACCACCTCTTTAACATCAGAAATACATTGTATAAGTATTAAACTGCTACTGTACACAATGTAATATCACATAATTTAATAAAATAATATAATACTGTTGTAGCAAGAAGGTTGTGGGTTCAAACCCCGGTTGCCCCGGCCTTTCTGTGTGGAGTTTGCATGTTCTCCACACATTCTCTCCGGGTGCTCCGGCTTCCTCCCACCATCCAAACACATGCAGACTAGGTTAAACATTAACATGAAGGAATTTATGGTTTGAGAAATAAAAACAGCAACACGTTCTCCAGCTGATTACATTTATGAGGAACTCGAATCAATAAACTTACAACAAACAGCATTTACAGTTTCTGAGCAAATCTTTATACAAACAGGAAACTACACCAACAGAAGACTCAGCTCAGGCCTGGACCAGGCTGATCCTGGATCCAGACTGAGTCTTAAGGTGACGGATGTTAGAAAGACCATAGAACAGCTGCAGGAAGATCAAACACAGCGTTTTCCTGAAAAGGACGAGTTCTCATGATGCTGAGTCAGTCTGTTGTGAACCTCAACATGTTTTAAATCCAGCCGTTTATCTTCAGCAGCTGGTTCTGATCTCCTGTCAGACTCTTCAGAACAACAAGTTCATCTTTTAAAGATCTTTGGGATGGGTGTTTGGATCCGGTGTTCTTTAACTTTCTGCGGTGGTCCATGTCCACGGCAACTCTACATCACAATGAGACGTCACCATCATCACCATCTTCGCCACTGCAGCAGGTTTCAGATGCTTTCTGTCTCCAGTTTCCTTCGTTCACAATGTTTTGAAGTTTCTAAAGAAATATCTGCAGAGATCCAGGTCCGGCCCACACTGAGCCGAACCTGGATCTCTGAAACATGACTGGACCGCCGGCTGTGTTAGCTTATTACGACCCGTATTTATGTTTACTGCGGCGGCGACCTCTAGTGGCCGTGTGACGGGAGCGCAGGAGGAAGTCAGGTGACCTAGTCTAAAGAGGACAAAGTCCACGTAAGGAGGTGGACGAGTCAAACCCAGACTTTCACACAGGAGACCAAAGTTTGAGCCACGGTGACTAATTTAGAGTTTTAAGTTAAACAGCATTTAAACAGCGTAAGTCACGTGACTTACATAATTATTGTAACCCAAATAAGATGTTTTCCCAAACCTAACCAAACTGCAAGCGTTAACCATGTGTTTAACATCATGTGACTTAAGGTTGATACGCCTGCCCCTGGACTGTGTTTGTGGTTTTGGGAGTCTCCCTCCGTCTACCTGTTTTGTCGTTTAGGTACGAGGACACGCCGCCGCCGCCGCCACCGTCCGTCATCAGGCTGTAAATAAAGTGTTTTGGTTCAAATAACATCAGAGAGGAGTTGACATGTTCAACATCTCAATAAAAACATCCGCAAGCAAGCTGATTGGTTAAAACCAACCAGACAAAATATGTTCAGGTTCTGTACAAGTATAAAAGACACATGCTAACATGCTAACATGCTAACAGGAGCGCTTCAGCAGTGATGTCATGTTTCAATCAGACAGCTTCCTGTTTCTTTAAAAAAACCACTGATCTACTACTCAACAACACATAGCCCCCCTCCACCCCCCCATCCCACCTGACCCTGCAGGATCTGACCTACTTCCTGCGACGTGAAACTGCTGAAATCATAATTTCTGTAAACGTGTTCCAGCTTAAAAAGTGTTTTTGGTTTCACTGTCTGACACCCTGAAGTTATAGGGTTACTGAGGCTGAAGATACTTATGGATCAGATTATAGATCAGATTCTAGGGCAGATTATGGATCAGATCATAGATCAGATTACAGATCAGATTCTAGGTCAGATTATGAATCAGATTCTAGGTCAGATTATGAATCAGATTCTAGGTCAGATTACGGATCAGATTATGGATCAGATTACAGATCAGATCATGGATCAGATTACAGATCAGATTATGGATCAGATTACAGATCAGATTATGGATCAGATTACAGATCAGATCATGGATCAGATTACAGATCAGATTCTAGGTCAGATCATGGATCAGATTATAGATCTGATTATGGATCAGATTATGGATCTGATTACAGATCAGATTATGGATCAGATTATAGATCAGATTATGGATCAGATTACAGATCAGATCATGGATCAGATTACAGATCAGATTCTAGGTCAGATCATGGATCAGATTATAGATCTGATTATGGATCAGATTAAGGATCAGATTATGGATCAGATTACAGATCAGATTATGGATCAGATTACAGATCAGATTATGGATCAGATTACGGATCAGATTACAGATCAGATCATGGATCAGATTACAGATCAGATTATGGATCAGATTACGGATCAGATTATAGATCTGATTACGGATCAGATTATGGATCAGATTATAGATCAGATTCTAGATCAGATTATGGATCTGATTATAGATCCGATTATAGATCCGATTATAGGTCAGATTATGGATCAGATTATAGTCAGATTATAGATCAGATTACAGATCAGATTCTAGGTCAGATCATGGATCAGATTATAGATCAGATTATGGATCAGATTATAGATCTGATTATGGATCAGATTCTAGGTCAGATTATAGATCTGATTATAGATCTGATTATGGATCAGATTATGGATCAGATTATAGATCCGATTATAGATCCGATTATAGGTCAGATTATAGGTCAGATTATGGATCAGGTCAGGCTCTGTGGGATTACCCCCTCCCCCCCGTTTAAGAGCATCATTAACTGAATGACGCAGATGTTATTATCCAAAAGCATTCTGGGTAAAGTAGTGTGTCTAACCTTTGAAACTATTTAAATCCCAATACAAAGCTCTGCCCATTCCAGCACGTGTGGGCGGAGCTCCAGCTGACGTGATGATGTAAACAGGTCACATGGTTATACTTCCTGTTTCTAACAGCAACATTCAGAAAACAGGAAATTAAATAATGTCCAGCTTCAGCGTTGGTTAAATCCGACAGCGACTGAATCAGACTGATCTCTGAATGTCTGTGAAGCCGCGATGACATCACAGTGACATCTGCAGAGGTCCCTGAGGTGCTCAGGTGTAGGTGCAACGTTAACTGGGATCAGCTCCACACTCGCTCTCCTCTGGGATGTCCTGCAGGTCTGACGGGTCAGAGGTCAACATAATATAAAGTCAGTAAGTTATAATAAAGTTAAATTAGACTTTAATAATATTATATGGAGATGACAAGATGGCTGCCTGCGTTTTGGTGCGAGCAGGTCCTGGATGTGGAGCAGACAAACCCGGACTTAGTTACTGTCCTCTGTGACTTTAACAAAGGAAATCTCAAAACTCCCAAATACAAAATGTCAGACCAGAGACCAGAGAGGATTCTGGATCACAGCTACACCACAGTAAGCAGTGACTATCACGCTGTCCCCCCACTGGGACTCTTATCACATCATGGTCCTGCAGGCAGAAACTAAAGCTCTGTAAACCTGCAGTGAGGACATCAAAACAGTGGACCAGTGAGGCTGTAGAGGACCTTCAGGCAGGTTTGGAATGAATGGGATGTTTTCAGGACCGTTTCCAACAGTCTGGATGAGTTTACAGAGGCTGTGACGTCCTATATCAGCTCCTGTGAGGACAGACCCTGGTTCACTACAGACTCTGGTTCACAACGACAGACCTCGGTTCACTACAGACCCTGGTTCACTACGACGAACCACGGTTCACTATGACAGACCCTGGTTCACCTACCAAAAACCCGGTTCACTATGATGAACCCCGGTTCACTATGACAGATGCCGGTTCACCTCTCAGGAACCCAGTTCACCATAAACCCTGGTTCACTACGACAGATCCCATTTCACTAGCACAGACCATGGTTCACTATGACAGACAAAGTTCACTATGACAAACTCTGGTTTACCTACCAAGAAGCCGGTTCACTAAGACAGACCATGGTTCTCTACTACAGACCACGGTTCACTACAACAGACCACAGTTCACTACGACAAACCGTGGTTCACTACAGACCCTGGTCCACTACAACATACCGTGGTTCACTACGACAGCCACTTGTTCATTAGGACAGACCACGGTTCACTACAACAGACCACAGTTCACTACGACAAACCGTGGTTCACTACAGACCCTGGTCCACTACAACATACCGTGGTTCACTACGACAGCCACTTGTTCATTAGGACAGACCATGGTTCACTACGACAGCCACTTGTTCATTAGGACAGACCACGGTTCACTACAACAGACCACAGTTCACTACGACAAACCGTGGTTCACTACAGACCCTGGTCCACTACAACATACCGTGGTTCACTACGACAGCCACTTGTTCATTAGGACAGACCACGGTTCACTACGACAGCCACTTGTTCATTAGGACAGACCATGGTTCACTACGACAGCTACTTGTTCACTACTACAGACCACGGTTCACTACTACAGACTGGTTCACTACTACAGACCACACTTCACCTCGATAGACAAAGTTCACTACAACAGACTAAGATTCACCTCTCAAGAACCCAGTTCACAACAGACCATGGTTCACTACGACAGACGCCGGTTCACTACGACAGACGCCAGTTCATTACGATGTACCCTACGTCACTAACACAGACCGTGGTTCACTATGACAGACCCTGGTCCACTACGACGGCTATGGCTCAGGAGGTAGAGCAGGTTGCCCGTTAATCAGAAGGTCGGCGGTCGAAGTGTCCTTGGGCAAGATACTGAACCCCAAATTGCCCCTGGCGGCTGTTCCGCCAGTGTATGAGTGAGTGCGAATATTAGTTTCTGTTTGAGCACTTAGGCTCAGTGTATGAGTGTGTGTGACTGGTGAATGCAGGTGTAAAAGCGCTTTGAGTGGTTGAAAAGACTGGAAAGGCGCTATACAAATACGGAGCATTTACATCTACGACAGACCCGGAGTTCACGGACATCATTAACACGCCTGCTTCAAATCCTCCACAATCACCCCTGTCCCCACTAAACCAAAGACCACAGGACTAAATGACCACAGACTCCAGAACCATCAAGCTCCTCATGTTTGCAGATGATGCCTCCCTCATTGGGCTCACCTGCAGAAGGCTGTGGTCCAGAACTGCATGGTACATGAACAGCTTCTTCCCATCTGCAGCCTCAGTGACAGGGTACCCCCCCCCCGACTCTGACTCTGAACCCCCCCTTCCAGTCCAGTCACACTGTAAATATCTTGTCATCATATCCTAAGCTCCCGTGTGTGTAAACCTGCTTCACTCTGATTCTGATCGCACACTATCAGCATTACTATACTATAATAACAATGATTCCAGTTATATATTAATGATTAATAATGCTGATTGATGAGTTGAACTGACCTCTGGGGCTGTCAGAGCGAGGAGAGATCCTCATCACCTCCTCCTCCTCTTCCTCCTCGTTTCCTTCCTGAACGCCGTCTAATTGGTCAACTGGATCCTGGCTGGCCAATGGGGCGAGGGGTCGGGGCTCCAGTTCCCTGCTGCCACGCCTTCTGCTCACCTGCAGACACAGATGCTTCAGGTTATCTTATTTAGTTCAGTTTATTCACGACAGTCAGACACTTTTGTAAAACACCTGATCTACCTGTTCTCCCTTAATGACATCACTGATCTCTCCATTACTCCTCTTCCTGCTCCTTGGCTCCGCCCCCTCTCTGGTTGACTCCTCCCCCCTCAGACGCAGCCGTGTCACTTCCTCCTGCAGCAGCTCCACCTGCCGCTGCAGCAGTACCGCCTCTCCACTGGCGTCCAGCCCTGTGTCCCGGGACATCGACCGACTTAAGCGGGACCCGGGGGCGGGGCCAGAGCCTGGCGTAGATGAGGGGGTATTGCCTGTTCTGAGTGACAGCTCCAGGATTGAGTCCTGTCGAATCACAGCAGCCTGGGGGTGGAGTCAATGAGTTAGAAGGCTGATACTTCCCTTTATGTACTGAAGGATATATATACACATATACACACTATATTAGGGCAGTCCCCAACTAAGGATTTACATAGTCGAATCAGAATCGTCAAGTCCTGCCTATAGTCGACTGACACTCGAATCATGTGTTTGTGTGCGGCGATTGCGAGCGCGGGAGGGTACACAGAATAGCTCCGCTATTGCAGAGCTGCAGTCTCTATTCATTCAACTTACACTGTAAATTTTCAGCTAAACTATAATAAATATACATACATACATACACACACACACACACACACAGTAAATCACCGTATGAACAATAAACATGTAAACAACTTCCTGTTGTCATACCTGCAGGGCGTGAAGATGCGTGCTCAGACTGACCAATCGCTGACGGACTTCCTGTGGAGAGAACAGGTGTCGGCTGTTAATAGTAGCTCTGATTGGACAGAAACTGGGTGCACAAAACACAGCTGGATCACAGCTTTTTATTGACATCCTGGAATTCAGCGTCGTTTGACTTGATGAGGAGGGAGGAGCGAGGAAACATGAGTCAGAGACGGTCGTTACCTCATTAAGGGTCCGTTCTTGCAGTTGGTTCCCGTTTCGGTCCTGAGAGAAAAAAGCATAAACTCAGTGTCGCTCCTCTTTACTTTGTTCTAACTTTGTTCTGTTCGGTCACATTAAACGAAACTGAACTTTTTATTATCTGTTGCCATGGAAACAACATAGCCAAAAAGGCGTTGATGAACAAACGTGAGAACATTACCTCTCTCAGACAAATGTAGGATCGAATATATTAAAGGAAGCTTCAGTCTGAGGTTAAAGGTGATTTACCTTTGAGGAGCTGCTGTTCAGCTCACCGTTCAGAGAACCAGAGTCTCCGTCTGAGAGAGAAACAGAGACACAAAGAGAGATACTCAGATCACAGGTTGGACAGGTGTGGACAGGTGTGGACAGATATGGACAGGTATGGTCAAATATGGACAGGTGTGGACAGATGTGGACTCACTGCTCAGCTCCTGGTTGCCATTGGTCCCGGTGGGTCTCTGGATGTTGGAGTTCAGCAGCAGCTCCGTCAGTTTGTCCACTGAAACACAGAAGGAGGCGTCTCAGTCTCAGTCTGATGTTTTCTTTCAGAAGAAAACTGAAAATGAAACTCACCTTCTGCGATGGAGGAGGTGAGGAGCGGCTCGGCCTGAGGAGCGTGAGGAGTGTCGGCTCTGAACAGGTTCCTGCAGGAGCAGGAGGACTTAGATGAGGAGATGCTGAGCTCCAATTCTCCTTCTTCTGCTCCTCCTCTTCCTGTCGCCTCCACAAAGTCAGCAAACAGAGTGACTCGCTCCTGCAGGAGCTCCAGCACCTCCCTGTCCTTCTGCTGAATGTCAGCTGGAGAAACAGATTGTACTAATTATTGTTCATGACCGCAAGACCACAAGAACAAGGAGGAGGGGAGGAGGTGGAGGAGGTGCTGTACCTCTGAGTCTGCGCAGTAAAGCTTTGTCTTCAGTCTCGATGAGAGGAAACTCGTCTCTGGATGGACAGCTGCAGATAAAACACAGGATACTGTGAAGTACTGAGTACTAATACTTAAATAAGAACTACACCAACTTCCACAGTACTATTAACCTGAGTACTACATGTTACTACTGATGTTTCACCAACAGCTCAAAGACATATAATATCTGGCTCAGTGACTCGGCTTCAAGACAAACCGGGTCTGAACCAGGACCCGCTGTGGTCTAGGCGTTAAGATGCAGACCTGTGTTGTTTCTTCCCCCAAATAGATCTACATCTGCAGATAAAACTCTGGACCCAGTCTCAGTGGGAACTGGTCTACCAGGCTGGTCCTGCTAGCCCCTCCTACAGGCTGCAGAACTCATTACAGCTGATCTGAGCAGTTGTCTGTCCTGAAGGGGGTGCTAGAAGACAGACCTGAAGATCCTCAGGAGAGCAGGAGGGACAGAGACATGTACCTCACTGAAGACCACCTAAGGACCTGTCACCACACCAAACACCACAGTTCCACCCCTACAGAGTACTGCAGTACTGACCTGAGAGCAGTCTGCTGGATGCGGCTCATCCAGGTCCTGTGGTCATCTTTGGAAGAAGCGTACAGCTCGTACATCTCTGGAGGGGTGGAGGAACTGATCAGATACATTCCTCGCTCCTGATTGGCTATGTCTCTGACGATCAGGTTATTCAGAGAGACCACTGGAGACTTGTCCTGAGACAGAGAGACAGATGAGACATGCAGGTGAGACATGCAGGTGGACAGACAGGTCTGCCTGCCGGGGGATTTCCCATGATGCACTGAGCTCCTCTCTCCTCTACTTTCTCTCCCTCTGTATGCAACCTCATCCCATTATTGCATGTTACTAACACAACTTCTCCCCTTTCTGGTAGTCTTGTGCTTTCTCATCCCTCTCCTCTCTCCTCCTATCACTTCCTGCAGGTGTTTCTGGCTCTGGAGCCAGAAATTCTCGATTTGAGCCCTCCTTGGATGAGTCTGGATGACTGACAGCTTTTCTGAGCTGTGTCCAGGAGATCCTCAGTGCCCGACATGGTGACATCCAAAGAACCAGCGGTGATAGAAGAAGGATTATTTTTGTTTGGAGATTGTTAATTTGTCTATAGAACCTAGGAAAGATAGAAATTCAGGTATAATCTAGGTATGATGCAAATAAGTGACAACAGGCATAAATTAGAAACCAATGGTTACTAGGTACGTATCGAATATGCACAAACAGGCATCAGGGGAATAAATAGGCTATCTAGCTGCAGCCTGAAAAGAAGCAGTGTGATGTATTTGCAACAATTGGCGTTAAGGGGTTAAGCTGAAGGGGGAGTCCTGAAGCAGCAGCAGATATCAGGAGGCCAGAAGGACTGCAGCTCCAGTGGGGGAAGTTTGGGGAGGCCTCGTAACGGGTCTGACAAACTGTCAGATGACTCACAGGAAGAAACATGACGAAGACAGGACGGTGAGCTCAGTGCAGAACCACCTTCCTTCCTGTTGAAAGGAGCTGAGCTGGTCCAGTATTTGATTTGGATGCCAACAGGACGATGCAGGGATTATATATCCCGTCAGACCTGAGCCAACACTTCAAGACCCTCAAGAAGGAGCTGGGTTTGTTTGTCCTGCTGCCATCATGACCTGGACCTATATATGTGGCTGTGTCTGAGTGGGTTGCCCACAAATTTCTGGGTTGGCGGTTCTATCCCAGGCTCCTCCTTTCCACAGTTGGCAAGATACTGAACCCTGAGTTGCTCCTGATGGACAGGCCTTACAGTGTGTGTGATTGGATGAGAGGACAATTGCCCATTATTTCCTCATTTGGCAAGCAGTTTTATCAAAAGTGACATTATGGTAGAAAAGATGAAAGATGGATGGAGAGACACAAGGAGGTGCAACTGTGACCAGGTGAGACTCACCAATGATGCAAAAGTGAACTTCTGATCTTTCTCCTGAAGAAAAACCAGGATGTCTGACATCAGGAGGACCAGCACATCTGGAGACAAACATACAGAGGTTGGTATAAGCTCCACCCACATATCATCAAAGCAGGTAAACAGGTCATACAGCCTCCTCCACCTTTCATCCTGGAGCCCTGGACCTTCCAGAGAAGCGTCCCCTCGTGGAGGAGTCTCCTCCTCAGCAGCTCTCCTCCTCTGAACACTCCACCTCCTCGGACCTCTGCCTGGGCCCGAGGGTCCAGACGGGCCTGGATCTCCTGCAGCCTCCTGGTTCGGTCCAGCTCCAACACCTCCTTGTCCACAGAGCTGATCAGCTCCTTCAGGAGGTGCAGTGCCCGGCTCAGAGCCTGTGCCTCCTCCTCCTGTCTGCCTGCAGGAAGGGAACATTAGAGGTCAGGGATCAGTGGCTATTAAAAGTCAGAGGTTATTAATGCCTGGAATCCACCGGAAACGGTTCTGACTTGCTGCACTGGAACTTGCAGACGTATATAAACTGGGTTCCACTGGAACTCGTATATAAACTGGGCCCCACTGGAACTCGTATATAAACTGGGCCCCACTGGAACTCGTATATAAACTGGGCCCACTGGAACTCGTATATAAACTGGGTTCCACTGGAAATCGTACATAAACTGGGCCCCACTGGAACTCGTCTATAAACTGGGCCCCACTGGAACTCGTATATAAACTGGGCCGCACTGGAACTCGTCTATAAACTGGGCCCCACTGGAACTCGTATATAAACTGGGCCGCACTGGAACTCGTATATAAACTGGGTTCCACTGGAACTCGTATATAAACTGGGCCGCACTGGAACTCGTCTATAAACTGGGCCCCACTGGAACTCGTATATAAACTGGGCCGCACTGGAACTCGTATATAAACTGGGTTCCACTGGAAATCGTATATAAACTGGGCCCCACTGGAACTCGTATATAAACTGGGCCCCACTGGAACTCGTCTATAAACTGGGCCCCACTGGAACTCGTATATAAACTGGGCCCCACTGGAACTCGTATATAAACTGGGCCCCACTGGAACTCGTATATAAACTGGGCCGCACTGGAACTCGTCTGCAGACGTCTATAAACTGGGCCCCACTGGAACTCGTCTGCAGACGTCTATAAACTGGGCCCCACTGGAACTCGTCTGCAGACGTCTATAAACTGGGCCCCACTGGAACTCGTCTGCAGACGTCTATAAACTGGGCCGCACTGGAACTCGTCTGCAGACGTATATAAACTGGGCCCCACTGGAACTCGTATATAAACTGGTCCCCACTGGAAATCGTATATAAACTGGGCCCCACTGGAACTCGTATATAAACTGGGTTCCACTGGAAATCGTATATAAACTGGGCCCCACTGGAACTCGTATATAAACTGGGCCGCACTGGAACTCGTCTATAAACTGGGCCGCACTGGAACTCGTATATAAACTGGGTTCCACTGGAAATCGTATATAAACTGGGCCCCACTGGAACTCGTATATAAACTGGGCCCCACTGGAACTCGTCTATAAACTGGGCCCCACTGGAACTCGTATATAAACTGGGCCCCACTGGAACTCGTATATAAACTGGGCCCCACTGGAACTCGTATATAAACTGGGCCGCACTGGAACTCGTATATAAACTGGGCCGCACTGGAACTCGTCTGCAGACGTATATAAACTGGGCCCCACTGGAACTCGTCTGCAGACGTATATAAACTGGGCCGCACTGGAACTCGTCTGCAGACGTCTATAAACTGGGCCGCACTGGAACTCGTCTGCAGACGTCTATAAACTGGGCCCCACTGGAACTCGTCTGCAGACGTCTATAAACTGGGCCGCACTGGAACTCGTCTGCAGACGTATATAAACTGGGCCCCACTGGAACTCGTCTGCAGACGTATATAAACTGGGCCCCACTGGAACTCGTCTATAAACTGGGCCCCACTGGAACTCGTCTATAAACTGGGCCGCACTGGAACTCGTCTATAAACTGGGCCCCACTGGAACTCGTCTATAAACTGGGCCGCACTGGAACTCGTATATAAACTGGACCGCACTGGAACTCGTCTGCAGACGTATATAAACTGGGCCGCACTGGAACTCGTCTATAAACTGGGCCGCACTGGAACTCGTCTATAAACTGGGCCCCACTGGAACTCGTCTGCAGACGTATATAAACTGGGCCCCACTGGAACTCGTATATAAACTGGGCCGCACTGGAACTCGTATATAAACTGGGCCCCACTGGAACTCGTCTGCAGACGTATATAAACTGGGCCGCACTGGAACTCGTCTATAAACTGGGCCCCACTGGAACTCGTCTATAAACTGGGCCGCACTGGAACTCGTCTGCAGACGTCTATAAACTGGGCCCCACTGGAACTCGTCTGCAGACGTCTAT
Organism: Micropterus salmoides; assembly: GCF_014851395.1. Classification (NCBI taxonomy): domain Eukaryota; kingdom Metazoa; phylum Chordata; class Actinopteri; order Centrarchiformes; family Centrarchidae; genus Micropterus; species Micropterus salmoides. The sequence continues at coordinate 36,543,306 of NW_024040152.1, forward strand.
AAACTGGGCCCCACTGGAACTCGTCTGCAGACGTCTATAAACTGGGCCGCACTGGAACTCGTCTGCAGACGTATATAAACTGGGCCCCACTGGAACTCGTCTGCAGACGTATATAAACTGGGCCCCACTGGAACTCGTCTATAAACTGGGCCCCACTGGAACTCGTCTATAAACTGGGCCGCACTGGAACTCGTCTATAAACTGGGCCCCACTGGAACTCGTCTATAAACTGGGCCGCACTGGAACTCGTATATAAACTGGACCGCACTGGAACTCGTCTGCAGACGTATATAAACTGGGCCGCACTGGAACTCGTCTATAAACTGGGCCCCACTGGAACTCGTCTATAAACTGGGCCCCACTGGAACTCGTCTGCAGACGTATATAAACTGGGCCCCACTGGAACTCGTATATAAACTGGGCCGCACTGGAACTCGTATATAAACTGGGCCCCACTGGAACTCGTCTGCAGACGTATATAAACTGGGCCGCACTGGAACTCGTCTATAAACTGGGCCCCACTGGAACTCGTATATAAACTGGGCCGCACTGGAACTCGTATATAAACTGGGCCGCACTGGAACTCGTATATAAACTGGGCCGCACTGGAACTCGTCTATAAACTGGGCCGCACTGGAACTCGTATATAAACTGGGCCCCACTGGAACTCGTCTATAAACTGGGCCCCACTGGAACTCGTCTATAAACTGGGCCGCACTGGAACTCGTATATAAACTGGGTTCCACTGGAACTCGTATATAAACTGGGCCGCACTGGAACTCGTCTATAAACTGGGCCCCACTGGAACTCGTATATAAACTGGGCCGCACTGGAACTCGTATATAAACTGGGTTCCACTGGAACTCGTATATAAACTGGGCCGCACTGGAACTCGTCTATAAACTGGGCCCCACTGGAACTCGTATATAAACTGGGCCCCACTGGAACTCGTATATAAACTGGGTTCCACTGGAAATCGTATATAAACTGGGCCCCACTGGAACTCGTCTATAAACTGGGCCCCACTGGAACTCGTCTATAAACTGGGCCCCACTGGAACTCGTATATAAACTGGGCCCCACTGGAACTCGTATATAAACTGGGCCCCACTGGAACTCGTATATAAACTGGGCCGCACTGGAACTCGTCTGCAGACGTCTATAAACTGGGCCCCACTGGAACTCGTCTGCAGACGTCTATAAACTGGGCCGCACTGGAACTCGTCTGCAGACGTATATAAACTGGGCCGCACTGGAACTCATATATAAACTGGGTTCCACTGGAAATCGTATATAAACTGGGCCCCACTGGAACTCGTATATAAACTGGGCCCCACTGGAACTCGTCTATAAACTGGGCCCCACTGGAACTCGTATATAAACTGGGCCCCACTGGAACTCGTCTATAAACTGGGCCCCACTGGAACTCGTCTGCAGACGTATATAAACTGGGCCCCACTGGAACTCGTATATAAACTGGGCCGCACTGGAACTCGTATATAAACTGGGCCGCACTGGAACTCGTCTGCAGACGTATATAAACTGGGCCGCACTGGAACTCGTCTATAAACTGGGCCCCACTGGAACTCGTCTATAAACTGGGCCCCACTGGAACTCGTCTGCAGACGTATATAAACTGGGCCCCACTGGAACTCGTATATAAACTGGGCCGCACTGGAACTCGTCTATAAACTGGGCCCCACTGGAACTCGTCTATAAACTGGGCCCCACTGGAACTCGTCTGCAGACGTATATAAACTGGGCCCCACTGGAACTCGTATATAAACTGGGCCGCACTGGAACTCGTATATAAACTGGGCCGCACTGGAACTCGTATATAAACTGGGCCCCACTGGAACTCGTCTATAAACTGGGCCGCACTGGAACTCGTCTATAAACTGGGCCGCACTGGAACTCGTATATAAACTGGGTTCCACTGGAACTCGTATATAAACTGGGCCCCACTGGAACTCGTATATAAACTGGGCCCCACTGGAACTCGTCTATAAACTGGGCCCCACTGGAACTCGTATATAAACTGGGCCCCACTGGAACTCGTATATAAACTGGGCCCCACTGGAACTCGTATATAAACTGGGCCGCACTGGAACTCGTCTGCAGACGTCTATAAACTGGGCCCCACTGGAACTCGTCTGCAGACGTCTATAAACTGGGCCGCACTGGAACTCGTCTGCAGACGTATATAAACTGGGCCCCACTGGAACTCGTCTATAAACTGGGCCCCACTGGAACTCGTATATAAACTGGGCCCCACTGGAACTCGTATATAAACTGGGTTCCACTGGAAATCGTATATAAACTGGGCCCCACTGGAACTCGTCTATAAACTGGGCCCCACTGGAACTCGTCTATAAACTGGGCCCCACTGGAACTCGTATATAAACTGGGCCCCACTGGAACTCGTATATAAACTGGGCCCCACTGGAACTCGTATATAAACTGGGCCGCACTGGAACTCGTCTGCAGACGTCTATAAACTGGGCCCCACTGGAACTCGTCTGCAGACGTCTATAAACTGGGCCGCACTGGAACTCGTCTGCAGACGTATATAAACTGGGCCGCACTGGAACTCGTATATAAACTGGGTTCCACTGGAAATCGTATATAAACTGGGCCCCACTGGAACTCGTATATAAACTGGGCCCCACTGGAACTCGTCTATAAACTGGGCCCCACTGGAACTCGTATATAAACTGGGCCCCACTGGAACTCGTCTATAAACTGGGCCCCACTGGAACTCGTCTGCAGACGTATATAAACTGGGCCGCACTGGAACTCGTCTATAAACTGGGCCCCACTGGAACTCGTCTATAAACTGGGCCCCACTGGAACTCGTCTGCAGACGTATATAAACTGGGCCCCACTGGAACTCGTATATAAACTGGGCCGCACTGGAACTCGTCTATAAACTGGGCCCCACTGGAACTCGTCTATAAACTGGGCCCCACTGGAACTCGTCTGCAGACATATATAAACTGGGCCCCACTGGAACTCGTCTATAAACTGGGCCGCACTGGAACTCGTATATAAACTGGGTTCCACTGGAACTCGTATATAAACTGGGCCCCACTGGAACTCGTATATAAACTGGGCCGCACTGGAACTCGTATATAAACTGGGCCGCACTGGAACTCGTATATAAACTGGGCCCCACTGGAACTCGTATATAAACTGGGCCGCACTGGAACTCGTCTATAAACTGGGCCGCACTGGAACTCGTCTATAAACTGGGCCGCACTGGAACTCGTATATAAACTGGGTTCCACTGGAACTCGTATATAAACTGGGCCCCACTGGAACTCGTATATAAACTGGGCCCCACTGGAACTCGTCTATAAACTGGGCCCCACTGGAACTCGTATATAAACTGGGCCCCACTGGAACTCGTATATAAACTGGGCCCCACTGGAACTCGTATATAAACTGGGCCGCACTGGAACTCGTCTGCAGACGTCTATAAACTGGGCCCCACTGGAACTCGTCTGCAGACGTCTATAAACTGGGCCGCACTGGAACTCGTCTGCAGACGTATATAAACTGGGCCCCACTGGAACTCGTATATAAACTGGTTCCCACTGGAAATCGTATATAAACTGGGCCCCACTGGAACTCGTATATAAACTGGGTTCCACTGGAACTCGTCTATAAACTGGGCCCCACTGGAACTCGTATATAAACTGGGCCGCACTGGAACTCGTATATAAACTGGGTTCCACTGGAAATCGTATATAAACTGGGCCCCACTGGAACTCGTCTATAAACTGGGCCCCACTGGAACTCGTATATAAACTGGGCCCCACTGGAACTCGTATATAAACTGGGCCCCACTGGAACTCGTATATAAACTGGGCCGCACTGGAACTCATATATAAACTGGGCCGCACTGGAACTCGTCTGCAGACGTATATAAACTGGGCCCCACTGGAACTCGTCTGCAGAAGTATATAAACTGGGCCGCACTGGAACTCGTCTGCAGACGTCTATAAACTGGGCCCCACTGGAACTCGTCTGCAGACGTCTATAAACTGGGCCGCACTGGAACTCGTCTGCAGACGTATATAAACTGGGCCCCACTGGAACTCGTCTATAAACTGGGCCCCACTGGAACTCGTCTATAAACTGGGCCGCACTGGAACTCGTCTATAAACTGGGCCCCACTGGAACTCGTCTATAAACTGGGCCGCACTGGAACTCGTATATAAACTGGACCGCACTGGAACTCGTCTGCAGACGTATATAAACTGGGCCGCACTGGAACTCGTCTATAAACTGGGCCCCACTGGAACTCGTATATAAACTGGGCCCCACTGGAACTCGTCTGCAGACGTATATAAACTGGGCCCCACTGGAACTCGTATATAAACTGGGCCGCACTGGAACTCGTATATAAACTGGGCCGCACTGGAACTCGTCTGCAGACGTATATAAACTGGTGGAACGGTGGAATCCAGCAGTGCAAGTTCGTAGGTTACCTTTGGTGTTGTCGAGGATTCGCTGGATGAGGACAGGGTACTTTGTGATTCGCTGTGTCACCAACAGGATGCACTCCTGGACGCCATGACGACGGAGCAGAGGACCACGACAGGCACGCTGAGCATTATGGTATGAGAAAGACAGAGAGTCAACATTAACCAAGTAAAACTGTGTCTACACTGAAACATACCAAGGTCTAGATCTGGACAAACTAGCATAAACCAGGATTAAACAAAGTCTAACCATAGGAAAGAATAAACCAGACCAGGTTAAACCAGTCTGAACCACGTTTGATGGACTTAAACCAGGCAAACGAGATTTAACAGGCCTAAACCAGGAAAGCAGGTTTGAATCTGGGTCTAAAAAAGGCTGAAACAGGTCTAATCAAAATTAACACAGGTTGAAAACGCCAACAAACAGCTGAGCCTGATTGGTTGTTAGTAAAGCAGATACAGGACAGATATCTTTGGTGTGTAGAACTTCGTACAGGGCCCAGATCTAGTCTAGTCTAAGCATTGTAGTAAAAGTCTAGTCAAAAGCTGAGTAACCAGATCAACCTGACTAAAGGTCTAAACCACACAGAAGAAATCCCTGCGGCAGACTAAAGCAGTCTAAACTGGGTCTAGTCAGATCCAGATCCTGGTAATAAAGTTAATAAAGTTTAGGTCCTGGATCTGGTCCAGGTCAGTGTTTCCCATACATTGATTTATTTGTGCCGTCTTTTCCCCAAAGAAAACGTACCTGAATAAATCCATAGTTGATTGGTGAGTATCAAAGACACCGCTGCACAAACTTGTCCAAAACTAATGCATTCAAGTTAACGCAATACAGCTGGGTTGCCAAGGTTAGCAAGATGTACATAGCTGCTAGTCCCCCGCTCCCACTAACCCTCCTGGTCCTTACCCTGATGAACTGCTGCAGTCTTCGGTCTCGAGTTAAAACTTCTTTGTAGAGTTTAACAGCTTTCGGGTGTCGACTGCAGAACTCAGAGTAAAGTTTCTTCATGTCGTCTGCAGACTGACCTGAAAACTACGCGCACACACACACACACACACACGGATAAACTACATGTGGATTAGCACATACAGCATCTCATGGAAGTGATTCAGCCCTGACCTTTTAGTAAATATCTGATTCTATCTTTTCATGTGACAACAGTGAAGAAATGACCCTTTGCTCCAGTGTAAAGTAGTGAGCGTGCAGCTTGTGTAACAGTGTAAATCTGCTGTCCCCTCAAAATAACACATCACACAGCCGTTAATGTCTAAACTGCTGGCAACAAAAGTGAGGACACCCCTCAGTGAAAATGTCCACATTGGGCCCAAAGTGTCAATATTTTGTGGGGCCCCAATTATTTCCCAGCGCTGCCTTAACCCTCTTGGGCCTGGAGTTCACCAGAGCTTCACAGGTTGCCTCTGGAGTCCTCTTCCACTCCTCCATGACAACATCACGGAGCTGGTGGATGTTAGAGACCTTGTGCTCCTCCACCTTCCGTTTGAGGAGCCCCACAGATGCTCAGTAGGGTTCAGGTCTGGGGACCCTCAGCTTCTTTAGTGAGGCAGAGGTCGTCTTGGAGGTGTGTTTGGGGTCGTTATCATGTTGGAATACTGCCCTGCGGCCCGGTCTCTGAAGGGAGGGGATCTGGTCTGCTTCAGTATGTCACAGTACATGTTGGCATTCATGGTTCCCTCAGTGAGCTGGAGCTCCCAAGTGCCGGCAGCACTCATGCAGCCCCAGACCAGGACACTTTGTCCTCCTCACCTGGTTGCTGCAACACACGCTTGACACCATCTGAACCAGATAAGTTTATCTTGGTCTCATCAGACCACAGGACCTGGTTCCAGTAATCCATGTCCACAGTCTGCTGGTCTTCAGCAAACTGTTTGCAGCTTTCTTGTGCATCATCTTTAGAAGAGGCTTCCTTCTGGGTCGACAGCCATGCAGACCGGTTTGATGCAGTGTGCGGCGTATGGGCTGAGCCCTGACAGGCCGACCCCCCCACCCCTTCAACCTCTGCAGCAATGCCGGCAGCACTCAGACGTCTGTTTCCCAAAGACAACCTCTGGATGTGACGCTGAGCACGTGCACTCAGCTGCTTTGGTCGACCATGGCGAGGCCTGTTCTGAGTGGAACCTGTCCTGGTGAACCGCTGTATGGTCTCGGCCACCGTGCTGCAGCTCAGTTTCAGGGTCTTGGCGGTCTTCTTACAGCCTCGGCCATCTTTATGTAGAGCAACCGTTCTTTGTTTCAGATCCTCAGTTCTTTACCATGAGGTGCCATGTTGAACTTCCAGTGAGCAGTATGAGGGAGTGTGAGAGTGACATCACCAAATTTAACCTGCTCCCCATTCACACCTGAGACCCTGTAACACTAACGGGTCACATGACACTGGGGAGGGAAAATGGCACTTTACACTGGAGCAAAGAGTCATTTCTTCAGCGTTGTCACACGAAAAGATAGAAGAAAATGTGAGGAGTGGACTCACTTTTGTGAGATACTGTAGATAAACTGTGTCTCACTGCATGTAAACGAGTCTGAAGTCACTCTTTAAACTTCTGGATTTCTCAGTTCAAACAGCTGTTTTCAGAAATCCTGTTGAGTTTGAATCCCGACCATCATGAAACCTGGTCCTGTATGATGTGGTGACTCAGTGATCCACACTGAGATCACATGTGCCGTACCTGTCTGAGCAGCAGCTCTCCAATCCTGTGGACAGTGAAGTTGGTGGCGCTGCCCTCCATCAGTCCCTCCTTCCTCCGGTTCAGCAGCTCCGACAGGAAGCTGGAGTGCCACTCCAGCAGCTGGTCCAGGCAGGGGAAGATGGTGTGAACCACGCCCGCCTCCAGCATCACCTCCTCCAGCATCCCCCTCCGGTACACCCCCTCCATGATCCGCAACGTCCGCACGTGGTGGAACTCCGTCTGGATCAACTCTGAGAACCAGAGACACAAGAAACTGGTTTGTCCTGATGAGATTGGTAACAGAAACCCAAAGACGTCTCCATGAGGACAGACGCCCACATGGACAGCACAGTGTGGATGTTGGAGCTTTAAAGCCATCAGACACCTTCAGCAGTCGACTCGTTTCCATTGTGTCTGTATCTAGTGTATGTGAATAGATGAACATAATGATGCACATATATACATATACGTTTTTATGATATCACCACATTTATATGCAATGATGTCAGAAAAACTCTGCCTCTGATTGGTGCCTGCCCAGTAATCTGTCCAGACGTGTTGATATCAGAACAGAAAACTGATCCAGACCTGAAGAAGGTCGAGGTGAGAAATGTTAATTACTACGATTCCTAACACTTCCTGTTTTGGTTTTAGCAGCCAAATAAATCATCTAAATCATTTACCCGTTTACGTAATGTTTTATCTTTCTGACCCGAGTAGCAGCCCTCACAGTCATGCAGGTTATGTATAACATGACTTTTTAACGCCACGGATGGTGTAATACACACACGTGTGTCTTCTTGTATTTAACGACGTTAACATTAACAGCCGGCTGTCGACCCGTCCACCGCTCGGGCTTGTTGTAGCTCAGATGATGCAGAGTAGGCCCATTACCAAACTCAGGATCCAGCTATGAGTCATGAGCAAACTGTTTAGCATTAAACTGTTGGTGACTTTAAACTAACAGTGATCACAGAGTGAATATCTGATCAGATTTATCAGATGAAAAGCTGCTGATCTTTGCTCAGTATCTAAAGGGAAACACTGAATATGTATTTCTGTACCGTAGATAACATCCTGCTGTTTGATGAGGTCTTTATGAAGTGTCTGCAGGAAGTTTGGTTCCACCACGAGACTCCAGCTGTCGGCCTGAACACAGCTGCCCTCTGCCTGCAGCTCCTCCAGCAGGGGGCTCCACCACCACTCACCTGCAGCACAACACACACCACTGGGGTTATGTTACCGATAACAATTCTCCTTCACTGATCCAGAACCTGCTGCAGGACTCTGAAAACTCCAATAAGAACTAGAACTGATAATAAAAGGAGACGCCGTGAAGAGACGACGAACACACCGTCGTCAGTCAGAGACTCCATGGACAGAGTCCGACTCCTGAAGTTCAGAGACTCAGTGGACTGAGACAGGATCCTCCTGAGACCCACAGAGTCCTCGCTCACACTGAGGAGAGAGAAAGACAGACAGGTGGGGAGAGAGACAGGTGAGAAGAGAGAGACAGACAGGTGGGGAGAGAGACAGGTGAGGAGAGAGAGACAGGTGATCATTCAATATTTGTTTCTTAAAAAAGCAGTTTGTTGTAAAAACAGCTGAAACGGTTCCTGAGCTGCGTTACAACGTTATTTATTTCAGAAAATCTGAACGTCACTGAAGGATCTAAAGACGACAACAAGCTCAGTCATTCAGCTTTTACATTTAACAACCAATCAGACGGCTGCTCAGTCTTACCCTGCAATGTTATTGGTGGAGACGCTCTTGGCGAGCGAGAGGCCGGAGCGAACCCGCCTGGACCCGAGCAGCGACTGACGAAGACTGTCTGAGGGGTAGATGGCCGAGCTGGGACGCTCCTTCATCATCGGAGCTGAAGAGAAACAGATGAAAAAATCACCGATTACAACTTTTTGCACAAAAACACTGGATCCTACATTTCCCAAAATTCAGCTGGATGGGGTCGTTCATTGTGATATACAGACAGAGAGATAGATAGGTTGACTCACCTTTGGTGCGCATGGCGACATTCTGCAGAGCTGAACTGTTTCTCACCAACGCCAGCTTCTGTTGCTGTTAGAGAGGCAGACAGGTGGTGAGACAGGTGGAGAGACAGGTGGAGAGACAGGTGGTCAGTGCAGACAGAGATACAGACAGGTGGTGAGACAGGTGGTCAGTGCAGACAGAGATACAGACAGGTGGAGAGACAGGTGGTCAGTGCAGACAGAGAGACAGACAGGTGGAGAGACAGGTGGTCAGTGCAGACAGAGAGACAGACAGGTGGTGAGACAGGTGGCCAGTGCAGACAGAGAGACAGACAGGTGGTGAGACAGGTGGCCAGTGCAGACAGAGAGACAGACAGGTGGTGAGACAGGTGGCCAGTGCAGACAGAGAGACAGACAGGTCTTACCTTCTGTTTCATCTTGGCACAGCTGGCCAGACTGTCTCTGCAGCGGTTGTGGATGGTGACATTACAGGCTGAGAGAGAGACAGGTGGGGAGAGAGAGACAAGTAGCAGGTCAGAAACATGTCACTCAGATGTCTCCATGTGTCCATTTATTGATATCAGATCAATAACTGCTGTGGATAAGTTTGTACCAATAACTCATATTGAAGTCCAAACATGCCAAACACTATATACACACTATATACACACTGCACTATATACACACTGCACAACACTATATACACACTACACTACATACACACTGCACTATATACACACTGCACAACACTATATACACACTACACTATATACACACTGCACTATATACACACTACACTATATACACACTGCACAACACTATATACACACTGCACTATATACACACTGCACAACACTATATACACACTGCACAACACTATATACACACTGCACAACACTATATACACACTACACTATATACACACTGCACAACACTTTATACACACTACACTATATACACACTGCACAACACTATATACACACTGCACTATATACACACTGCACAACACTATATACACACTACACTATATACACACTGCACAACACTATATACACACAACACTATATACACACTACACTATATACACACTGCACAACACTTTATACACACTACACTATATACACACTGCACAACACTTTATACACACTACACTATATACACACTGCACAACACTATATACACACTACACTATATACACACTGCACAACACTTTATACACACTACACAACACTTTATACACACTACACTATATACACACTGCACAACACTTTATACACACTACACAACACTTTATACACACTACACTATATACACACTGCACAAAACTATATACACACTGCACTATATACACACTGCACTATATACACACTGCACTATATACACACTGCACTATATACACACTGCACTATATACACACTGCACTATATACACACTGCACAACACTATATACACACTACACTACATACACACTGCACTATATACACACTGCACAACACTATATACACACTACACTATATACACACTGCACTATATACACACTACACTATATACACACTGCACAACACTATATACACTGCACTATATACACACTGCACAACACTATATACACACTGCACAACACTATATACACACTGCACAACACTATATACACACTACACTATATACACACTGCACAACACTTTATACACACTACACTATATACACACTGCACAACACTATATACACACTGCACTATATACACACTGCACAACACTATATACACACTACACTATATACACACTGCACAACACTATATACACACAACACTATATACACACTACACTATATACACACTGCACAACACTTTATACACACTACACTATATACACACTGCACAACACTATATACACACTACACTATATACACACTGCACAACACTATATACACACTACACTATATACCACTGCACAACACTTTATACACACTACACACACTTTATACACACTACACTATATACCACTGCACAACACTTTATACACACTACACAACACTTTATACACACTACACTATATACACACTGCACAAAACTATATACACACTGCACTATATACCACTGCACAACACTATATACACACTGCACAACACTATATACACACACTGCACAACACTATATACACACTACACTATATACACACTGCACAACACTTTATACACACTACACAACACTTATATACACACTACACTATATACACACTGCACAAACTATATACACACTGCACTATATACACACTGCACAACACTATATACCACTGCACTATATACACACTGCACCACTATATACACACTACACTATATACACACTGCACAACACTATATACACACTGCACTATATACACACTGCACACACTATACACACTGCACTATATACACACTGCACAACACTATATACACACTACACTATATACACACTGCACAACACTATATACACACTGCACTATATCACACTGCCACACTATATACACACTGCACTATATACACACTGCACACACTATACACACTACACTATATACACACTGCACTATATACACACTGCACACACTATATATACACTGCACAACACTATATACACTACACTATATACACACTGCACAACACTTTATACACACTACACTATATACACCTGCACAACACTATATACACACTGCACAACACATATACACACTGCACAACACTATATACACACTGCACTATACACACTGCACAACACTATATACACACTGCACAACACTATATACACACTGCACTATATACACACTGCACAACACTATATACACACTGCACAACACTATATACACACTACACTATATACACACTGCACAACACTATATACACACTACACTATATATACACACTGCACAACACTATACACACTACACTATATACACACTGCACAACACTATATACACACACACTATATACACACTGCACTATATACACACTACACTATATACACACTACACTATATACACTACACTATATACACACACTGCACTATATACACACTGCACTATATACACACTGCACTATATACCACTGCACTATAACACACTGCACTATATACACACTGCACAAAACTATATACACACTACACTATATACACACTGCACAACACTATATACACACTACACTATATACACACAACACTATATACACACTGCACAACACTATATACACACTGCACAACACTATATACACACTACACTATATACACACTGCACAATACTATATACACACTACACTATATACACACAACACTATATACACACTGCACAACACTATATACACACTGCACTATATACACACTGCACAACACTACATACACACTACACTATATACACACTGCACAACACTATATACACACACTATATACACACTGCACAACACTATATACACACTGCACTATATACACACTGCACAACACTATATACACACTATATACACACAACACTATATACACACTGCACAACACTATATACACACAACACTATATACACACTGCACAACACTATATACACACTACACAACACTATATACACACAACACTATATACACACTGCACAACACTATATACACACTACACTATATACACACTGCACAACACTATATACACACTACACTATATACACACTGCACAACACTATATACACACTGCACAACACTATATACACACAACACTATATACACACTGCACAACACT
>NW_024040152.1:36556703-36598018 GCF_014851395.1 Micropterus salmoides
CAACACTATATACACACTACACTATATACACACTGCACTATATACACACTGCACAACACTATATACACACTGCACAACACTATATACACACTACACTATATACACACTGCACAACACTTTATACACACTACACTATATACACACTGCACAACACTATATACACACTGCACTATATACACACTGCACAACACTATATACACACTGCACTATATACACACTGCACAACACTATATACACACTACACTATATACACACTGCACAACACTATATACACTACATATACACACTGCACAACACTATATACACACTACACTATATACACACTGCACAACACTATATACACACTACACTATATACACACTGCACTATATACACACTGCACTATATACACACTACACTATATACACACACTGCACTATATACACACTGCACTATATACACACTGCACTATATACACACTACACTATATACACACAACACTATATACACACTGCACAACACTATATACACAACACTATATACACACTGCACAACACTATATACACACTGCACAACACTATATACACTACACTATATACACACTGCACAACACTATATACACACTACACTATATACACACTGCACAACACTATATACACACTGCACTATATACACACTACACTATATACACACTGCACAACACTATATACACACTGCACAACACTATATACACACTAAACTATATACACACACAACACTATATACACACTGCACAACACTATATACACACTACACTATATACACACTGCACAACACTATATACACACTGCACTATATACACACTACACAACACTATATACACACTGCACAACACTATATACACACTGCACTATATACACACTGCACAACACTATATACACACTGCACAACACTATATACACACTACACTATATACACACTGCACAACACTATATACACACTGCACTATATACACACTACACTATATACACACTGCACTATATACACACTGCACTATATACACACAACACTATATACAACCTGCACAACACTATATACACACTACACAATATACACACTACACTATATACACACTGCACAACACTATATACACACTGCACAACACTATATACACACTGCACTATATACACACTGCACAACACTATATACACACTGCACAACACTATATACACACTGCACTATATACACACTGCACTATATACACACAACACTATATACACACTGCACAACACTATATACACACTGCACTATATACACACAACACTATATACACACTGCACTATATACACACTGCACAACACTATATACACACTATATACACACAACACTATATACACACTGCACAACACTATATACACACTGCACAACACTATATACACACTACACTATATACACACTGCACAACACTATATACACACTAAACTATATACACACTAAACTATATACACACTAAACTATATACACACTGCACAACACTATATACACACTACACTATATACACACTGCACAACACTATATACACACTACACTATATACACACTATATACACACTATATACCACTACACTATATACACACTAAACTATATACACACTACACTATATACACACTGCACACACTATATACACACTGCACAACACTATATACACACTGCACAACACTATAACACACTACACTATATACACACTGCACAACACTATATACACACAACACTATATACACACTAAACTATATACACACTAAACTATACACACTGCACAACACTATATACACACTACACTATAACACTACACTATATACACACTAAACTATATACACACTACACTATATACACACTATATACACACTACACTATATACACACTACACTATATACACACTAAACTATATACACACTACACTATATACACACTGCACAACACTATATACACATGCACAACACTATACACACTGCACAACACTATACACACACTACACTATATACACACTGCACAACACTATACACACTACACTATATACACACTACACTATATACACACTAAGCTATATACACACTAAACTATATACACACTAAACTATATACACACTACACTATATACACACTGCACAACACTATATACACACTACACAACACTATATACACACTACATATACACACTACACACTATATACACACTACACAACACTATATACACACTACACAACACTATATACACACTACACTATATACACACTACACTATATACACACTGCACAACACTATATACACACAACACTATATACACACTGCACAACACTATATACACACTGCACACATCCGTAAAAGGCCAACAGAAAACATTCACTCGATCATAAAAAACTTTTTCCACAGTTAGGATGATGTCATGACTTTAAACCAAAACACACTGTTATAAATACCACAGTGTGTGTGTGTGTGTGTGTGTTGGGTGTGTCTGTATCTTTTTATAAACTCAGTTTGAAACATTCAGAGAAACCTTTAGTTCAGATTAAATCTTTGAGTTAATGAATCAGTTTCCTTGTTGAAAAATATTTCACTCAGATCATCAGTCAGAGATCAATTAATTATTTCTCTACTTAAACACTGAAAAAAACATTTACCTGCTTCAAACACACAACACACAAAAGACACATGTCTCCCCTCAACCCAGTTCTCAGGGTTCATCCACAGCAACCAATCACAATGTAGGACAACAGGGTCACACACTGATCCCTCCCCCCCACCACACACTGACACACACACACACACACACACATATTAGAGTCAGTCTATTGTGTCACACAGGGAGATCTGTTAAAGTGATCTCAGCTGTGTGTTAATCTGAAGAGGTACATCTGTTCATTGTGCAGGAGATTAAAACACCATCTGTTTTAAACACACACGTTTTGCTGATTTATGGAAACAGTTTTTAACGTCCAAGCGTTTCATCATCGTTCAATTCCTGTTGGCTGAGTTTAGTTTCCTGGCGGTGAAGCAGAGCAGCAGACAGGTTCAAGCAAGACAGGACGCGTTGGAGGTTTAACGCCTTTTCAACATCACTAGTTCACAATGACAAGTTGATCAGCTGATCACTTCCATCCTGTTCTGCTGCTGTTTCACATTAAAAGCTAACCACAGAAAGGCTTTTATTGTGAAGCTTCAGCAGGAAGTGCTGATTAATGAGTGACTGATAAAAACTGATTTTCGTCATGACTTTGTACCGACATCATTATGTTCAACCTCTTCAAGGTCCGCTTTATGGTCGGCTTCAAGGACCAAGAAACACCAAACTGTGTGTGTACATATACTTCATGTCATGACAGTACACACTGTATGTGTGTTTATGTATATATTTGTCGTATATCTGTTACCTGGGCAGCTGAGCGCCTCCTTGGCGGTGATGCTCCTGTTGCAGGAGGAGCACAGGGTGGTGGAGGACACAGTCAGGGAAGTGAACAGGTGGCCGTTGCTGGTCCTGGCCTCCCTCTCTCGCGCCTCCTTCTCTCGCTCCTTCAGACGCTCCTTCTCCTTTTTCTAAGCAGACAGAGAGACAGGTGAGTTATTCTTTATATGAAAGCTGAACAATTCTTTCCCACTTTGAACCTGTCACTTCACTGAAACAGCTGGTGAATCTGTCATATGACCACAGGTGTGTTCAGTATGAAGAGTTCAATCACAGAGACACAGAGCAGGTTTTCAACAGAGGGAGGATGGGGGGGGGCGGTCTAATACCTGAGGCCGGGGGAGGGGGGTGGGGGGGGTGCAGTCAGTATGTTTACATTCACACACTCTCTCTCTGGTTGGTGTTTCATGTCATCTTGTTCACACAAAGACGAACACTGTGCCTCACTGTGAGCTGAATCAGCCTCTGCCCAGCAGCAGGGCATCATGGGAAACTTGAGAAAGGTTCAGACAGCTTCCAGGGGTCTATTCCAGAATGTCTGACCCTGGACTCTGAGCCGACAGAGATGACTACTCACTGATCCGACGTGCCTTCAGCTTCATACAGATTGTACACTTGAACATTTTAGTGCAGCAGCTCTAAGGAACAGCAGAGGTTTGATTCTGACCTGATGCTGTTCAAATGTGTCCAGTTTTAGCAGCTAGACATCTTTTCTGTTCTGTTATATCTGAGCCATGAACTGACAGAAGGCCTCTAAACACTGAGGGGTCTGCCTCCACGGGGCTGATGGTGACCGATGGTGGGCCAATGGTGGACCCATAGTGGGCTGATGGTGGCTGATGGTGGGCCAATGGTGAACCCATAGAGGGCCGATGGTGGGCCAATGGTGGACCCATAGAGTGCCGATGGTGGGCCGATGGTGGCTGATGGTGGGCCAATGGTGGACCCATAGAGGGCCGATGGTGGGCCGATGGTGGCTGATGGTGGGCCAATGGTGGACCCATAGTGGGCCGATGGTGGCTGATGGTGGGCCAATGGTGGACCCATAGAGGGCCGATGGTGGGCCGATGGTGGCTGATGGTGGGCCAATGGTGGACCCATAGAGGGCCGATGGTGGGCCGATGGTGGCTGATGGTGGGCCAATGGTGGACCCATAGAGGGCCGATGGTGGCCGATGGTGGCTGATGGTGGGCCAATGGTGGACCCATAGAGGGCCTATGGTGGCCGATGGTGGCTGATGGTGGGCCAATGGTGGGCCGATGGTGGCTGATGGTGGGCCAATGGTGGACCCATAGAGGGCCGATGGTGGGCCGATGGTGGCTGATGGTGGGCCAATGGTGGACCCATAGAGGGCCGATGGTGGCCGATGGTGGGCCGATGGTTGCAGTTGCAGCATCATGTGTTTCAATGTTTCATTAAATGATGTTCTCCTTCTGATGATGTAAATCAGAATCCGACAGTAACTCTGCTACAGACTTTTCACATCAGACTGTGGAGGTCGGACAGAAGCTCCTATCTGATTGGCTGTCTCAGGTGCCTTACTCAGGGGCACGCTGGTGTTGGTATGAATTATAAATGAAGGCCATCCTACAAACAGACAGACACTCTGCTTCAGGACCCAGCAGAAGCAGCATGGCCTCATGGGAGCTGTAGTCCAGATAGAGACTACAGGGACCATCAGCCCCATCAGCAGGATGACCTCCGACCTCTGAACTGAACACTGAGATTCAGAATAAAAATTAATTGAAAGATACACAGCTGTGAAGGTCTAGCTTTAGTGTTAGCTGTTATTATATCATATTATTAACTGGACCGAAGCGGTGGACAGACTCATTTAATACGCATCTTTAGGGACATCTGTTGGACGGACTCGGCGAACTAAGAAATATTTGGTTGTGTGGACTTTAAGGTAGAAGTTAACTACGACCTCCAAGGTGCATTTTGGAAAAACCATCCAATCATACAGCTTCAGGCTCTGTTATTTGCTCTGCTGACAGCTGGTGGAGGCTAAAGAGAAAACAACAAACAATCTGCACAGTAAAGTCTTTTAATGATGGCTGAGGCTCATGGGTAACGCATATAACAAACGTGATTAGTTAGAAACAAAGTGAAGTGGTCAGAAAATCAACCTGTTATGTGGTCTGTGTGGTTATCGTCACATTCATTACGCTGTTTCTACACTCAGAGACAATAAAAGCACATTTGACCATCAAGCTTCTATCATGGCTAGAAATTTATCAAGAAACTGATCTTTCACCTGATCACACCTGTCTGAGCAATGACAACATGGACACATGACAGCCAATCAAAGCCCTCAGAGACCGTCAGTAACTGATAATGTTAGTTAACCATCAACCAGCTGTTCACATTTAATATGAACTTTTATGAGACAACAAAAATAAATATTTGGACCTGCATCAGTAAATGAGTCATTTCAACACAATGAAACATCTGTTGTAAACATAAAGCTTTACTGTAAAATCAATGAAGAAATACTACGTACATGTTGGGTTAATTAAATTTCCACGTGCAAACATCAGTGATGATGATGATGATGATGATCCCGCACAGACTGTGATGACATCATGCACAGGAAGTAAAATTAAAGCTGACATCACAACCACAGGGTGAGAAAAAGATGAGTCAAACTCCACTTCCTGTTTTTATGTGTGGGTGTACCTCTAGTCATTCTGCCTCTCTGAGGCTGATGTTTAAATAATCAACCCACAGTAACTGTGTGAACATTACAATCACAGTTTGAACAGACTGGACATCAACACATCATGAAGGAAATCTGAGACTCGAGCTGCTTGACAGAAGATCTTCTGACTTCTCAGCATAAAACTTCCTCTTTTGTTTCCATGAACAGAGTTTCCTTATTGCTGCAGTGAAAAGACAGAAACACGAGTACAGACTAATTATCAACACATCTGCAACTCCGACTGATGAAGCTTCAGATAAACTTTAGAATATTCCACACAGTTCGTTTGGTCCAAAGCTGAAGACGAGCTGAAAACGTCAGAGGAAGACCGCCAGATGTTTTAGTCTCTGACAGTAAACCAAGTCACTGAAACACTGAACCAATTCAAACATGGACGCCAACTGTCACGTGTTCTGGTACCAAATCAAACATGGACGCCAACTGTCACGTGTTCTGGTACCAAATCAAACATGGACGCCAACTGTCACGTGTTCATGTACCAAATCGAACATGGACGCCAACTGTCACGTGTTCATGTACCAAATCAAACATGGACGCCAACTGTCACGTGTTCAGGTACCAAATCAAACATGGACGCCAACTGTCACGTGTTCATGTACCAAATCAAACATGGACGCCAACTGTCACGTGTTCTGGTACCAAATCAAACATGGACGCCAACTGTCACGTGTTCTGGTTCCAAATCAAACATGGACGCCAACTGTCACGTGTTCTGGTACCAAATCAAACATGGACGCCAACTGTCACGTGTTCTGGTTCCAAATCAAACATGGACGCCAACTGTCACGTGTTCTGGTACCAAATCAAACATGGACGCCAACTGTCACGTGTTCATGTACCAAATCAAACATGGACGCCAACTGTCACGTGTTCATGTACCAAATCAAACATGGACGCCAACTGTCACGTGTTCTGGTTCCAAATCAAACATGGACGCCAACTGTCACGTGTTCATGTACCAAATCAAACATGGACGCCAACTGTCACATGTTCTGGTTCCAAATCAAACATGGACGCCAACTGACACGTGTTCATGTACCAAATCAAACATGGACGCCAACTGTCACATGTTCTGGTTCCAAATCAAACATGGACGCCAACTGTCACGTGTTCATGTACCAAATCAAACATGGACGCCAACTGTCACGTGTTCATGTACCAAATCAAACATGGACGCCAACTGTCACGTGTTCTGGTTCCAAATCAAACATGGACGCCAACTGTCATGTGTTCATGTACCAAATCAAACATGGACGCCAACTGTCACGTGTTCTGGTTCCAAATCAAACATGGACGCCAACTGTCACGTGTTCATGTACCAAAATAAACATGGACGCCAACTGTCACATGTTCTGGTTCCAAATCAAACATGGACGCCAACTGTCATGTGTTCATGTACCAAATCAAACATGGACGCCAACTGTCACGTGTTCTGGTTCCAAATCAAACATGGACGCCAACTGTCACGTGTTCATGTACCAAATCAAACATGGACGCCAACTGTCACATGTTCATGTACCAAATCAAACATGGACGCCAACTGTCACGTGTTCATGTACCAAATCAAACATGGACGCCAACTGTCACGTGTTCTGGTACCAAATCAAACATGGACACCAACTGTCACGTGTTCATGTACCAAATCAAACATGGACGCCAACTGTCACGTGTTCATGTACCAAATCAAACATGGACGCCAACTGTCACGTGTTCATGTACCAAATCAAACATGGACGCCAACTGTCACATGTTCTGGTTCCAAATCAAACATGGACGCCAACTGTCACGTGTTCATGTACCAAATCAAACATGGACGCCAACTGTCACGTGTTCTGGTTCCAAATCAAACATGGACGCCAACTGTCACGTGTTCATGTACCAAATCAAACATGGACGCCAACTGTCACGTGTTCTGGTTCCAAATCAAACATGGACGCCAACTGTCATGTGTTCATGTACCAAATCAAACATGGACGCCAACTGTCACATGTTCTGGTACCAAATCAAACATGGACACCAACTGTCACATACAGGTACGTTTCCCTCTGTGACAAAGAAGTGATGTCACAGCTCGCCGATGCCAAATATCGACCATGTTAACTGAAGAAAGACATAAACGTCACAGAAATGCTGGTACCTTCATTTTGGGTTTGCCTGCATAAAAAAACACCTGTGTGAAGTAAAACGTCACGGTTTACTGCTGATCAGATAACACATTGATCAGAGTTATTTTGACCACACCGGGACAGCAGGAAGCTAAAGCTTTCTGAACACTTTTCATCTACAGCTGAACATAAAAACAAAACAGCTCTTAAAACTTGTTTTTACTGACTTCTTTTAACCTTAATCCTGTCGTATTTATACAAGATGTTTCTTTGATTATATGTATTTCATTAAAGTTACAATATGTTTTCATAAATATATATGTATATATATATATATGTCTGTCTGTCGGCCTGTGTGGGTCTAAACTTCTTCTTTCTGTTCTGTTGTTCACATTAACTTCTGCTCACAGCTGGGAGGAGCAGGAAGAGGAAGTGTCTGCAAAGACAGTTTCTGTTAGTGAGTCAACGTGATTGCACGATGGACGGAGATCTAGACGCTTTACATCACAGTGAACTGAAATATGTTGTGTTTTAGACAAAACAAGATGTCTGATGATATGTTCAGTGGAACAGGTAGTTAATGTTAGATTCATCATCTCAGTCTGTTTATGTACTTTTTAAAGATAATCACAATTTGAGTCTCTGTATTGATCAGTAACTGACACAGATTTAGTCTCTAAATGGTCCAAAACAAGTTCAGTGATCTGGTGACAGTCAGCTGATCAATAAATAAAGAAGTCAGTGATGGTGAGAAATAAAGGGACCTCTGTCTGCTGGGGGGGGGGGGTGAAAAGAGACAGAAACCTGGAGCCAGTAGACCTCACAGACAGACATCATGAAACCTGACTCTCTGACGTTTCACATCTGATGTCTGATCAGCTGCCATCAGGTTATCAGAATGATCAGACTGATGACTCAAACTCCAGGATAACTCTGTACCGACGCTGAGGGTTCAGGAGGCTCTGTGTCCGACCGCCACCCCCCCTCAGTCAGTGATTGGTCAGCCTCCCCTCAGCTTTCTGGTTCATAACTAACTGCTGCTGCTGGGTCTGTTTAATAAGGTTAACTCCTCACCACGGTAACAGACAACACACTCGGCACAACAGACACTCAGAAAAATTTGATTATTTCAGAATTTTTGTGGTTCAGAACAGACTGAAACTGTTTTCATTCTAAAACACACAAAATAACAATCTACAGCCTCGAAGCAACGATTTTAATAAACTTTCAGTCCTTTTTCAAGTGAAATCAGTGAAAACAAATGGCGCTGGTCTTCTGCTGAGCTTCTCTGCTAGGAAAGTAAAGAACAAGGAGCAGTTTCAGACACTTGGAACAATAAAGAACAGAAAAATGACAATAATGAGAACCTGCAGCTGCAGTAACGTGTACTCCGGTGCTAGTAACATGTCCTGCTACTTTAAACTTCACTTTCAGAGAGGAATACTGTACCTGAATGTAAAACACTTCATAGAGTATTTCTATATTGTACTATTACTACTGAAGACATGAGAGGAGAAGAGATGAAGAAGAGATGAAGACATGAGAGGAGAAGAGATGACGACATGAGAGGAGAAGAGATGAAGATATGAGATGAAGAAGAGATGAAGACATGAGAGAAGAGATGAAAACATGAGAGGCGAAGAGATGAAGACATGAGAAGAGATGAAAATATGAGAGGCGAAGAGATGAAGACATGAGATGAATAAGAGATGAAGACATGAGAGGAGAAGAGATGAAGAAGAGATGAAGACATGAGAGGAGTTGAGATGACGACATGAGAAGAGAAGAGATGAAGACATGAGATGAAGAAGAGATGAAGACATGAGAGGAAAAGAGATGAAAACATGAGAGGAAAAGAGATGAAGACATGAGAGAAGAGATGAAAATATGAGAGGAGAAGAGATGAAGAAGAGATGACGACTTGAGAGGAGAAGAGATGAAGACATGAGAGGAGAAGACATGAAGACATGAGAGGAGAAGACATGAAGAGATGAAGACATGAGAGGAGAAGAGATGAAGACATGAGAGGAGAAGAGATGAAGAAGAGATGAAGACATGAGAGGAGAAGAGATGAAGAAGAGATGAAGACACGAGAGGAGAAGAGATGACAACATGAGAGAAGAGATGACAACATAAGAGGAGAAGAGATGACAACATGAGAGGAGAAGAGATGAAGAAGAGCTGAAGACATGAGATGAAGAAGAGATGAAAACATGAGAGGAGAAGAGATGAAGACATGAGAGGAGAAGAGATGAAGACATGAGAGGAGAAGAGATGACAACATGAGAGGAGAGATGAAGACATGAGAGGAGAAGAGATGAAGACATGAGATGAAGAAGAGATGAAGACATGAGAGGAGAAGAGATGAAGACATGAGAGGAGAAGAGATGAAGACATGAGATGAAGAAGAGACGAAAACATGAGAGAAGAGATGAAGAAGAGATGACAACATGAGAGGAGAAGAGATGAAGAAGAGATGACGACATGAGAGAAGAGCTGAAGACATGAGATGAAGAATAGATGAAGACATGAGAGAAGAGATGAAAACATGCGAAGAGAAGAGATAGGAAGTCATGAGATGAAGAGACAGGAAGACATGAGATGAAGAATAGATGAAGACATGAGAGAAGAGACGAAAACATGAGGAGAAGAGATGAAGAAGAGATGACGACATGAGAGAAGAGCTGAAGACATGAGATGAAGAAGAGATGAAGACATGAGATGAAGAATAGATGAAGACATGAGAGAAGAGATGAAAACATGCGAAGAGAAGAGATAGGAAGTCATGAGATGAAGAGACAGGAAGACATGAGATGAAGAAGAGATGAAGACATGAGAGAAGAGACGAAAACATGAGGAGAAGAGATGAAGAAGAGATGACGACATGAGAGAAGAGCTGAAGACATGAGATGAAGAAGAGATGAAGACATGAGAGGAGAAGAGATGAAGAAGAGCTGAAGACATGAGATGAAGAAGAGATGAAGACATGAGAGAAGAGATGAAAACATGCGAAGAGAAGAGATGACAACATGAGAGGAGAAGAGATGAAGACATGAGAGGAGAAGAGATAGGAAGACATGAGATGAAGAGACAGGAAGACATGAGATGAAGAGACAGGAAGACATGAGATGAAGAAGAGACGAAGACATGAGAGAAGAGACGAAAACATGAGAAGAGAAGAGATGACAACATGAGAGGAGAAGAGATGAAGAAGAGATGAAGACATGCGAGGAGAAGAGATGAAGACATGATAGGAGAAGAAAGGACAACATGAGAGAAGAGATGAAAACATGAGAGGAGAGATGTTCTCAGTGTTTACAGTCAGATCAGAGGTCAGAGGTCAAACATCCACCTTCACTCCTGACCGACACTTCCTGTCTGAACACACACACTCGCGCGCCGCCCCTCCCCCCACTCGTTTCCTCCTGCAGGACAAAGCGGCCACGCTGCTGCTAACGGACCCACACCGAAACACACCGAAACACGCTGAAACACGCTGAAAGTCACAGTGAACATGTACACGGGGAACACACACACCTACACAGTCCGACCCGCACGGACCCGCACGGACCCGCACGGACCCGCTCCGCCGTTTAAACGCATCAAACCGTTTTTTCAGTCTGAACTGAAAGAAAAAAAAGTGTTTCCCGTTTCTGAGCTCTGCCAACTTCAGCAGTCTGTTCACACACAAGCCGCTCCCGCACGTTCCCGATCACTGATCGATCATCTATTAGAACTATCGATAAGCTCCCCAACATCTGCAGTAACGGAACAGACCCGGTCGGTGTGGTCCAGATGTGAGCGCGCGGACAAAGCGGACCCGACAAAAAGTGAGACGGAGTTGGTCTGTTTCTGATCGATCACATCCAGACTGTCCGGTCGCTCCTCGCGCATCAATAACTAGTATTATCGATTATTAAAGTGAGCGTGCACGCGCCCCAAAGCCCGTTTCTTTTTCTTTCTTTTCTCCGCTGAACTCACCTTTACGTTGATTTCCTTCATCCTGTCCTGTCTCCTGCTCTCCAGCAGCCGGGACATCCCCTCCGACTAATCAAACCGATCACAGCTGATCGATCACCTCAGCACAAACTAAAGAGGAATTAATCCGTATCCGGCGGAGTGTTGGGTTCTGGTCCCGGAGCAGTCCGCAGTCTGAGCCCAGGGGCGGGGCGTCTCTCTGACTGACAGCCCCGCTCTCTACTTCTGACCAATCACAGCACGGCCCGCTGCTGCCGCGCTCAGCCAACCCCCTCATCGCACGCACCACAAGTCCCGCCCACCAGCATCTGCCACGGACTATGGCCAGGGAGCGCTTGTCTTTTACACCGGGGCGGTGACGCGGCGGTATGGGTGGAGTCAGTCTCTATGACAACGTGTCAGTCTCACGTGGTAGCCTACGCAACAGCGAATCAGAGAGCAGCAGGAGGGTCACGTGAGTGCTCCGGACAGCGTCAATGAACTGTGGAAGCCACAGATGTGCCTGTTCACAATGAGGCGGGAGGCGACCTGAACAAAGTGGTTCTGATCAGCAGAGCTGAGATCAATGATCAGAAGAATTTACCTTTTTTTTTTCCTCTCCAGGCGGGCCGGCGGGCGGGCGGAGATAACTGATGGATGATTTCAAATATTCAGTTTTCATTTTCTGCAGGCACATATAGGGTAACCTTCTGAATGCCATGACCACTTCTGCGCATGTGCAGAACGGATTAAGCAGCCGGTACACGCTGCTGTGTGACGTGGAACACCCGAAAACTGACCCCGCCCACCACGGAGAGCGCCCGTGTGAATAAAAAGCGAACCTCCCGCTTCATAACCGAAACACAAAGAAGCAGCAGAGAACCAAACGATAACGTGATCGATGCAAACTGATCAGTGACGTCACTCCGTCTGTCTGTCAAATAATGGTGCTCCTACTGCAGTAATACTACACAGTACTACACAGTACTACACATTACTCAGATACAGAGACTGAAAAGAAGACATGAAGCTGATCACTTACACAAAGTCTTATTATTTATTGTCCCATTCACATTCTCATGTGTGTATTAGTACACTACACATGTATATTAGTATACTGCAGTACCTGTTTGTATTAGTACTAATTAGTATACCCGTCTCCTCCACCATGTCTCCCCCATATGTCTCCTCGCCCATGTCTCCCCCATTTCTCCTCCACGTGTCTCCTTGCCCGTATCTCCTCCCCTGTGTCTCCTCATCCGTGTCTCCCCCCTGTGTCTCCTCACCCGTGTCTCCTCACCCGTGTCTCCACCCTGTGTCTCCTCCCGTGTCTCCTTACCTGTGTCTCCTCCCTGTGTCTCCTCCCCTGTGTCTCCTCACCCATATCTCCTCACCCATGTCTCCTCACCTGTATCTCCTTACCCATGTCCCCTCCCTGTGTCTCCTCCCCTGTGTCTCCTCGCCCGTATCTCCTCACCCATATCTCCTCACCCATGTCTCCTCACCTGTATCTCCTTACCCATGTCTCCTCCCTGTGTCTCCTCCCCTGTGTCTCCTCGTCCGTATCTCCTCACCCATATCTCCTCACCCATGTCTCCTCACCCGTATCTCCTCACCCATGTCTCCTCACCTGTGTCTCCTTACCCGTGTCTCCTCCCTGTGTCTCCTCCCCTGTGTCTCCTCGCCCGTATCTCCTCACCCATATCTCCTCACCCATGTCTCCTCACCTGTATCTCCTTACCCATGTCTCCTCCCTGTGTCTCCTCCCCTGTGTCTCCTCGCCCGTATCTCCTCACCCATATCTCCTCACCCATGTCTCCTCACCTGTATCTCCTTACCCATGTCTCCTCCCTGTGTCTCCTCCCCTGTGTCTCCTCGCCCGTATCTCCTCACCCATATCTCCTCACCCATGTCTCCTCACCCGTATCTCCTCACCCATGTCTCCTCACCTGTGTCTCCTTACCCGTGTCTCCTCCCTGTGTCTCCTCCCCTGTGTCTCCTCGCCCGTATCTCCTCACCCATATCTCCTCACCCATGTCTCCTCACCTGTATCTCCTTACCCATGTCTCCTCCCTGTGTCTCCTCCCCTGTGTCTCCTCGCCCGTATCTCCTCACCAATATCTCCTCACCCGTGTCTCCTTACCCGTGTCTCCTCACCCGTGTCTCCTCCCCTGTGTCTCCCCTCATGTCTCCCCCCTTGTGTCTCCTCGCCTGTGTTTCCTCGCCCGTGTCTCCCCCCCTGTGTTTCCTTGCCCGTGTCTCCCCCCCTGTGTTTCCTCACCCGTGTCTCCCCCCTTGTGTCTCCTCGCCTGTGTCTCATGATCGCCACGCAGTGACGCAGCAGGAAACATGATGTTTTCTGTTAAACTGAATGTGACGATCAATAAAAGAGATTATTGATCTGTGATGGCGAGTTAACGTGAGAGAACGACCGCTGGCGACGTCAAAGATCAATACAGCAGATCGATTATTGAGCAATGATGTCAAGAGGAGCGGCGCCTTTAAGAGGTCGGAGGTTGATCATAGGAACAAGACATCCAACAGTACCGTAGATGGAGACAGTGGTGGCTGGTGCTGCCCGGCACATTCAGACTGCAGCTGCTCGAACTGAGACACACAAAGAGAGCACTGTCTCCTTCTCCTCCTCTCCTTCTCTGCCTCCTCCTCTCCTTCTGCACCTCCTCCTCTCCTTCACCACCTCCTCCTCCGCTTCCTCCTCTCCTTCACCGCCTCCTCCTCTCCTTCACCGCCTCCTCCTCTCCTTCTTTGCCTCCTTCTCTGCCTCCTCCTCTCCTTCTGCACCTCCTCTCCTTCTCTGCCTCCTCCTCTCCATCTGCACCTCCTCCTCTCCTTCACCACCTCCTCCTCTGCTTCCTCCTTTCCTTCACCGCCTCCTCCTCTCCTTCTCTACCTCCTTCTCTGCCTCCTCCTCTCCTTCTCTGCTTCCTCTCCTTCTCTGCCTCCTCCTCTCCTTTTGCACCTCCTCCTCTCCTTCTCTGCCTCCTCCCCTTCACCACCTTCTCTTCTCCTTCTCTGCCTCCTCCTCTCCTTCACCACCTCCTCCTCTCCTTCTGGACCTCCTCCTCTCCTTCTCTGCCTCCTCCTCTCCTTCTGCACCTCCTCCTCTCCTTCTGGACCTCCTCCTCTCCTTCTCTGCCTCCTCCTCTCCTTTTGCACCTCCTCCTCTCCTTCTCTGCCTCCTCCTCCCCTTCACCACCTTCTCCTCTCCTTCTCTGCTTCCTCGTCTCCTGCTCTGCTTCCTCTTCTCCTTCTCTGCCTCCTCCTCTCCTTCACCACCTCCTCCTCTCCTTCTGGACCTCCTCCTCTCCTTCTCTGCCTCCTCCTCTCCTTCTGCACCTCCTCCTCTCCTTCTGGACCTCCTCCTCTCCTTCTCTGCCTCCTCCTCTCCTTTTGCACCTCCTCCTCTCCTTCTCTGCCTCCTCCTCCCCTTCACCACCTTCTCCTCTCCTTCTCTGCTTCCTCGTCTCCTGCTCTGCTTCCTCTTCTCCTTCTCTGCCTCCTCTCCTCACCACCTCCTCCTCTCCTTCTGGACCTCCTCCTCTCCTTCTCTGCCTCCTCCTCTCCTTCTGCACCTCCTCCTCTCCTTCTGGACCTCCTCCTCTCCTTCTCTGCCTCCTCCTCTCCTTTTGCACCTCCTCCTCTCCTTCTCTGCCTCCTCCTCCCCTTCACCACCTTCTCTTCTCCTTCTCTGCTTCCTTGTCTCCTGCTCTGCTTCCTCTTCTCTGCCTCCTCCTCTCCTTCACCACCTCCTCCTCTCCTTCTGGACCTCCTCCTCTCCTTCTCTGCCTCCTCCTCTCCTTTTGCACCTCCTCCTCTCCTTCTCTGCCTCCTCCTCCCCTTCACCACCTTCTCTTCTCCTTCTCTGCTTCCTTGTCTCCTGCTCTGCTTCCTCTTCTCCTTCTCTGCCTCCTCCTCTCCTTCACCACCTCCTCCTCTCCTTCTGGACCTCCTCCTCTCCTTCTCTGCCTCCTCCTCTCCTTCTGCACCTCCTCCTCTCCCTCTCTGCCTCCTCCTCTCCTTCACCACCTCCTCCTCTCCTTCTGGACCTTCTCCTCTCCTTCTCTGCCTCCTCCTCTCCTTCTGCACCTCCTCCTCTCCTTCTCTGCCTCCTCCTCTCCTTTTGCACCTCCTCCTCTCCTTCTGCACCTCCTCCTCTCCCTTTCAGTATGTACATTTAGCAGATAGTACTGCAGTACTTGTACTAACAGCAGTATTTTAAACGTAGATGTAAATGTTCTTTCTGGTTTAAAAAACCTGACAAATACTCAGTGGTGGACAAAGTACACAGATCCTGTACTTTAGTAATAGTACAGATACCCTAAATAAATATTTCTCCACTAGAAGTTTCAAAGTATAAAGTAGTAAAAGTCTGTGTTTTTATTAGAAACATGTTTGAGTATTTTTACTCAAACACTAAAAAAAAGACAGTATATTTAATGTAGTATTAAACTATTAGTATTTGATGTTTTGTTATGAAAAGTCCAACAGTTTCTACAGCCGCCCCTTTTAGTTCACTGACTGGAAACTGCTGATCATCTCTGCGGCGGCGAGTCACCTGCTGCCCCCGTGTTGCTGCTCCCGCGCTCTGCTGCAGTTATTTTATTGTTATTATAATCAGTAACACTGTAAATATCTGTACCGTTATTCAGTCAGTCTGTAGCAGCATCACCTTTACTGTCTGTGTGGATATTGTGCAGTTATCTCGTGTCTCTTTATGAAAAGAGACACGAGATAACTGTTGCTGTGATTTGGCATTTTATAAATAAAACTGAATTGATTGTCTTTTTGATTATTTTTGTGTATTTACAGTATGTCACTATGGCTGTGTGATGTGTTATTTTGAGGGGACAGCAGATTTACACACTCACTACTTTACACTGGAGCAAAGGGTCATTTCTTCAGCGTTGAAACATGAAAAGATAGAATCCCATAGTTACAGAGATGTGAGGCTGGACTCACTTTGTGAGATACTGTATATTCATTTTGAGGTTTGGACTGACAGAACAAACATTGTGAAGGAGTCACTCTGGGTATAATGAGGAATAATAATTGACTGAACTTAATAATTATATAAACTTAATAATTATATAAATTTAATAATTATATATAACTAATCATTATATATAAACTTAATAATTATATATAAACTTAATCATTATATATGAACTTAATAATTATTATAAACTTAATCATTATATGAACTTAATAATTATTTATAAACTTAATCATTATATATGAACTTAATAATTATATATGAACTTAATAATTATATATAAACTTAATCATTATATATGAACTTAATAATTATATATAAACTTAATAATTATATATGAACTTAATAATTATATATGAACTCAATTATATAAACTTAATCATTATATATAAACTTAATAATTACATATGAACTTAATAATTATATATAAACGTAATAATTATAAAAAATTTATAACTAGGCTAAACGTATTTTATACTCTTCATGTGTTTGTGTGTAAAAATCTGACTTTGTAAAGTAACTGAAGCTGTCAGATAAATGTAGTGAAGTAAAAAGTATTACATCTCCCTCTGAGACGGAGCAGAAGGAGAAAGTATTCAAGTAACGTACAAGTACATCTAATTTGTACTTAAGTACTTGGGTAAACGTGATGACGACCACAGACACGTGATACCAAACTGTGAATCTTTACAAATCCGATTCAATAAAAAATAAGTTTAGATCCTGATAATTATGGTTTCGGTTTTATCAGCCAGCCCCGCAGTACTTGTACTAACAGCAGTATTTAAGCTGAGTATTAGTTACTGCTGAATATTTATCGGCCGGATGTTTCAGCTTCCCTTTAAGAGCACGTTCCCTTTAACTCACCTGACGTGACCGCACCTGAAGCTGAGCGGAACTTCCGGAGTTTGGGAACAACAAGCAGAAACAGAACAGGACGAAGAGAGAAGAAGAAGAAGAAGAAGAAGAAGAAGAAGAAGAAGAAGAAGAAGAAGAAGAAGAAGAAGAAGAAGAAGAAGAAGAAGAAGAAGAAGAAGAAGAAGAAGAAGAAGAAGAAGAAGAAGAAGAAGAAGAAGAAGAAGAAGAAGAAGAAGAAGAAGAAGAAGAAGAAGAAGAAGAAGAAGAAGAAGAAGAAGAAGAAGAAGAAGAAGAGGAGGCTCGGAGCGTCGCGTGAGTTAATCTTCACTTTAATCTCAGTTTCCTGTCGGACTTTAGTCTGAAGGTTAGTTTCAGTCTGACGTCAGAGTCCGGCGCTGTTAGCATGTTAGCATGTTAGCACGTTAGCACGGGGCCGTTCAGAACAGATAATCTGCCGCCTTTAAAGTCTAGAGTTTTTTCGACTGGGCAGGTTTAATCTGACAAAACGTCACTTCTGTTTAAGTTATAAAGACGTCACGGATAGTGGGCGGGGCTAACCGGACCTGCAGGCTCACCTGTAGCTTTTCCAGCAGCTGACACGTGATCAGACAGCTGATCATTATAATTGTTATCAGTCTTTCTTCAGAGAGCAAAAGAACAGATGTGAAATCCATCGAACGCAAGAAACAACAAGTCACTTCAGCTGTCTGAGGGGCCGAGGACAGGGAGCCTGCAGCCGATCAGCTGACCCACGGACGGGTGGGGGGGCGACACCATTTAGAAGCAAATAAATCCTTTTAAAACGGATCCTGTAGCGTTCCAGTTCGAGACGTGCAGCGGCGTTTCCGCCGTCTCACACAGCTGCCTCGGAGGATCTGCCTTTATTTGTTGTTGTTCGGTCGAGACCTGCTCTGTATGAAAAGCTCAATTTAACCACGGCCTTGATGTGTCTGTGGAGCTGAAGGTCAGAGTCGACTTTAACCCCCTAGGCCTGATGTACTAAGTCAACGAACCCAGATCGACAAGGGGGTCCCAGTGGAGCCACCGAAAACATCTCTTCTGTTCCCTTCGCTAAGACTTCAAAAGGTCAGAGCTGTCCAGGCACTCGAGTTACAGCCCGACAGGTCCACGTAGATCCGACCATCGTCTGCGTAACAGTGAACGACACAGCAGCTTCCCAAATATGGAACCAAGCGGGAGCAAAGGAAGAGAGCAGAGGTCCTGAAACTGAGCCCTGAGGGGCCCCACAGGACAGAGGAGGACACAGAGTCACCACATAGGACCTGAACCGTGTGAGTGCTTCGGCCTCGATGCCCACCCGGCGCCCCAAACGAGAGGTCAGGATCTCGTGGTCCCCTGTGTCAAACGCAACCAGGTGCTGCAAAGATATAAAACCTGTTAGCAGAGCTGACTCGGTGCTCTGCAGGGTTCAAACCCAGACCGGAAAACCTCAGGAATACTGGGACACACAGTTGGAGACAGGCCTGAACTCTGCAGGATCCAGACCGGGTTTTTTAATTAAAGCACTGCTGCATGTTTAAACCCCGAGGACAGAACAGATGGTCCTCTAGTGGAAAAAACCTCCTTAACAAGTGGAGGAGGGGAAGTTTCATCAAACCCCAGTCTCGTGTGAAGCAGAGAAGGTCACCGGTTCAAACAGGGGACAGGGACTGGGCTCAGGAGGGGAGACCCTGATGGTGGTGAAACTGAAGAAATCTTTCACAGTTTGTGGGGCTTTAAAAACTGAGTCAGCAGTCCTAAAGAAAACCCGGGGCTTGTTCCAGTTCGACAGAATAGTTTAGCTGTCCAATAAGGACGCCAGCTGCCCCGTAACATTTGAAATGAGACCTGCAGTTTTGCGCTCGGCCCTGCGGCCCTCAGGCCTGCCGGGTCACTTAGCCTGGGCTCAGCTTTAGTTTCAGGCTGCCTGGTTTTCTGTGGAGCCTCAGAGTCTAAAAGAGTTTGGCCAGTGGGAACCTGAGCTCCTCTGAGTCATCACAGACTCGGGAGAACAGCAGGGGAAGGTTAATAACGCGACACGTTTGTGGTCACAGGAGAACACACTGTTGTTCAGGTTTAAAGTGGGCGGGATTTCCGAACGGCTGCACTCACCTGACAGGTGAGGTGAAACTCAGGGTTTCAGTCTCAGAGCCGGAGATCAGATGAGTGGATCAATCCCTGAAGCTGTTTCTGAAACAGGTCCTGGTCTGAGATCAGGTGAGTCAGGGTCAGACGGAGGTCACATCCCCAGGTGGTCCCGAAGGTGTCCACGTCTGATAAGCTAAAGGTTTAACCACGTAGCACGTGACCTCAGTGACCTCCGTGACCACGGTTTGATTGCCTTCGCTGCCTGTCGTCCTCTCCTCACAGGTATCAGGTGTCACAGGTCAGCAGCTTCGAACAATCAGTGGAGGACGGCGGGGTGAACAAGACCAGACGGACATGTCTCTGCTGACAGACCATCGGCCAGAAGGCGCCCAACTCCTGACAAGAAGTACCAAGATGGAGGAAGACGGGGTGAAGAAGACCAGACAGAGTGAGGGAGAGGACGGGCCGGCGAGGTCGGCCCCCATGGAGTCCAGCACGTTGCTGTGGCGCGGAGACAGACAGACAGGTGGAGGTGACAGGATGAGCATGAGGTCAGATGTTTCTGGACACGAGGCGGCGAGCTGCACAGAAAGCGAGAGAGAACTGACGGCAGAGGGACAGAAGAAGGGAAGGGGAGGGGGTGAAGAGGAGGGGGCGGGGCTGTTGATACACCTGGAGGCGGAGCCTGTGGAGAATCCCCTGCCCGAGAAAGCAGCTCAGGTGTTTAGTCCAACAGTGACCGTCCTGCAGTCCCCATCCTTACCCAGAGACAGTGAGGCACTCTGGGAAATGGAGTCAGAGAAGAGTCCCTTCCTGGGTCCCCGAGGAGTCCCCCAGGACTACAACCAACATGGCTACCAGTACGAGTGGACCAAGGACACGACTCCTGCTTTATGTAAATATACCTGTCTCTCTCTCAGGTGGGCGGGGTTTAATTTCTCTCTCTCTCAGGTGGGCAGGGTTTAACCTGTCTCTCTCTCAGGTGGGCGGTGCTGTCCCAGCAGGGATGTCCTGAAGATGGGCGTGTCCCTGATGACGTCAGCACTCATCTTCCCCTTCCTGGTGTGGGGGGGTTTGTCTTCCTGCCATTTGATGCCCCCCTGCTGGATGGCGCCCCCCTTAGACTCGTCTACACTCTACGCTGCTCCGTGTTCGCCGCTGCGCCATCGTCCTGGGTGAGTGTCTCACCTCTCTCTGTCTCTCTCTCTCACCTCTCTGTCTCTCTCCTGTCTCACACCTGTCTGTCTCACACCTGTCTGTCTCTCTCCTGTCTCACACCTGTTTGTGTCTCTCACCTGTCTGGTTCACCTGTATATCTCTCTCTCCCTGTCTGTCTCTCACCTCTCTCTCTCTCACCTGTCTGACTCACCTGTTTGTCTCTTTCTCACCTGTTTGTCTCCCCTGTCTCTCACCTGTCTGTCTCTCACCTCTCTGTCTCTCTCTCACCTGTCTGTCTCTCACCTCTCTGTTTCTTTCTCTCACCTGTCTGACTCACCTCTCACCTGTTTGTCTCTCTCTCACCTGTCTGTTTGTCTCTCACCTGTCTCCCACCTGTCTGTCTTTCTCTCACCTGTCTGTCTCTTTCTCACCTGTTTGTCTCTCTATCACCTGTCTGACTCACCTGTCTGTCTCTCACCTGTCTGTCTCTCTCTCACCTGTCTGTCTCTCTCTCACCTGTTTGTCTCTCTCTCACCTGTCTGTTTGTCTCTCACCTGTCTCCCACCTGTCTGTCTTTCTCTCACCTGTCTGTCTCTTTCTCACCTGTTTGTCTCTCTATCACCTGTCTGACTCACCTGTCTGTCTCTCACCTGTCTGTCTCTCTCTCACCTGTTTGTCTCTTTCTCACCTGTTTGTCTCCCCCGTCTCTCACCTGTTTGTCTCTCTCCCGTCTCCTACCTGTCTGTCTCTCTCACCTGTCTGACTCACCTGTTTGTCTCTCCAACCTGTCTGTCTCTCTCACCTGTTTGTCTTTCCCCTGTCTCCCATCTGTCTGTCTCTCTCTCACCTCTGTCTCTTTCTCACCTGTCTCCCACCTGTCTGTCTTTCTCTCACCTGTCTGTCTCTCTCACCTGTTTGTCTTTCCCCTGTCTCCCACCTGTCTGTTTCCTCCTGTCTTAGGAAATGTTTTCAAAGTGTTGTCTTAGTGTTTTATATTTGGGGCATGAGGTTAGAAAGTTCAGCTCAGTCTCTACCTGTCCTCTGTCTCTACCTGTCCCCTGTCACACTGGCAGCAGAGTCTCTCCTCTTGTGGTAGCCTGCTCTGTCTGTGTCGACCCTTTTCTATGGCCAGGCTGTGTTCACTCAGTCTGGATGTTGTCAACATTTTTCTTAGTTTGGGACATTTTATTGTACTCAGGTAATTTGACAGTGTGAATTGTCTTTTTAGGGTCAGATAACTTTGGAATTTACTTTGTGTTTTGGTTGTTTCTTTCTGCTTGCTGATAATTTGGTTTGGTCTGCTTGAGTTAGCGTTGCTGTCCTGAGGCTGTTGGGGACTTGTTACTGCAGAGAGCCTCAGGACCAGCTGGCTCAGGGGACTCAGCTCCTGGTATGTTAGGGCTTTGTGATGATATGTCTGGGGGTTAACTGATTTTAAGTGATTATAAAATTTAAGTGATCTTTTCGGTATTTTTAGTGAGAGGGGGTTTTGGCCGAGCTCTGCTCTGCACAGGTTATTTGGTGTCTTTCTCTGTACCTGCAGGATGTTCTTACAGAAGTATGGACCGGTCTATGTCTACCTGACTCTCTCTCACCTGTGTGTGTGTGTGTGTCTCTCTCTCTCACACACCTGTCTGACTCACCTGTCTCTCTCTCTCACCTGTCTCTGTCTCTCTCTCAAATTAGCTTTATTGGCATGAATGTGTAACAACAATATTGACAAAGCATCATACATACAACATATAATATAGTCTGTCTCTCTCTCACCTGTCTGTCTCTCAGGTTGGCTGGTTCTGGGGGTCAGTCGGCTCAGGTCAGGTGTGATGCGGCCCCTGTTTGATGAGGATGTGAAAGGGGCGGAGCTTCATGAGGTCAGCGTCCACCGCAACTTTGTCTCTGACTCCGCCTCCCTGTTCCTGATCTACTTCCTGCAGCTGGTCGTCATGGCGATGTACCTGAGCCAGGAGCAGTTGAAGCTCGTCCCTCTGCTGACCGTCGTCTTCGCGTTTGGACGGTGAGATTTTAAAAAGCAGCAAGTTAACGGCTCGATGATCAATAAGTCACATGTGACTTACTGAGAGAGGCTCGGCCAATCGTTTCATTCGCTCCATGTAAACAGTGAGGAAAGGTGCGTTTGTTTTGTGTCTCCAGGCTGGTTTACTGGGTGGCAGCGGCGTTCGGCAGCTCCATCCGCGGTTTCGGTTTCGGACTCTGCTTCCTGCCGAGTCTTGCCATGATGGCCGCCAACATGTACTTCATCTTCACGGTGGAGGCGGCGGGTTCCATCTTCAACCTGCAGCCTCCGCCTGAGGAGGCGCCAGCACCGACTCCACCCGCTGGCAGACAGAGGTTCTGGGGATGAGAGCTGATCAATACTCAATAACCTTCCTGAAATATTTTTTTATGTTTTAAGTAACGAAACTTTAAAAAAGATCAAATTTTAAAAAAGTTTCTATGTATAAAGTTCTATTAAGAAATGTTTAAGTTTATAGAATCATACTACAACCCCGCCCACGTACATAACCCCGCCCACGTATTGTAGCCCCACCCTGTTTGGATATGACCTCCTTCCTGTTTACTTCGTTTTCAGTCTGTTTTCTACGTTTTGTTTTGTAAAATCAGTTTAAGTTTTGTCATTAATAAATATTTGACGCTCTGAATATAAAAACTTTTATATTTCACAATAAAGCATGACCCTCGCTGCCACTTCTCTGCCTCACTTCCTGTGTCATAATTCTCAAAATAAGTTATGTTCATTTGTTTTCTTTACATTTATATTTTGTCATTTTTATTTTCAACAAAATGTTTTACAGTTTAACTCTGTTTTACGGATTGTTATTAATAACCATTATGATCATTATTAATTAATAGTCATGAATATTATTGGAGTCTGTTTGCTCATTTCATTGAACATGTTTATGAAAATCTGATTTCCACATTAAAACATTTAAGCTGATGATACACAGGGCAACGTTGTCGTCAAGCCCACCAAACGGGAGAAAACACTTCTGTTGAAGAGGACAGGAGCCTGCAGATTGGTGTTTACAGAAAACCCACACACACAGACCAATACCTACTGTTCGATTCCCACCACCCACTGGAGCACAAGCTAGGGGTCATGAGAACACTGCACCACAGAGCGGAAAACATACCAACAAGCGCCCAAGCCAGAGAGAAGGAACAGAACCACCTGAAGGGGGCACTTACAGCCTGTGGATACCCTAAATGGACCTTTGTGAAAACAGCCACAAAATCCAAGAAGAACAAAACTACAGGGGAGGAAAAGAAGGTCAAACGCAACAACATTGTGATTCCATACGTGTCTGGAGTATCAGAGAAACTCAGGAGGATTTTCAACAAACATAACATCCCTGTGTTTTTTAAACCCAAGAACACACTAAGACAGATGCTGGTCCACCCCAAAGACCGCACACCCAAACACAAGAAAAGC
Source organism: Micropterus salmoides (assembly GCF_014851395.1). NCBI lineage: Eukaryota > Metazoa > Chordata > Actinopteri > Centrarchiformes > Centrarchidae > Micropterus > Micropterus salmoides. The sequence continues at coordinate 36,581,474 of NW_024040152.1, forward strand.
AATCTAGTGTATGCGGTCCAATGCAGTGAGGAATGCACAGACCTGTATATTGGGGAGACTAAACAACCACGACACAAACGCATGGCTCAACACAGAAGGGCCAACTCCTCAGGTCAAGACTCTGCAGTCTACTTACATCTGAAGGACAGAGGACACTCGTTTGAGGACCACCAGGTGCACATTTTAGACAGAGAAGATGGATGGTTTGAAAGAGGTGTCAAGGAAGCATCTACACCAGGGTGGAGAAGCCGTCATTGAACAGGGGAGGGGGTCTACGCCACCACTTATCCCCCACTTACAATGCTGTCCTTTCATCTCTTCCCAGGAAACTCAACAAACGTAACCTATTGGCCTCAGGTGAAGAGACCAACGAAGGTCGTTCAGTCTCGGCCACAGGTAGTCTTAACGACTGTAACGACTGTCGTCACAGCAACAAGGAACACTAACGAACCAGCGGTATCGATGACCCGGGCCAACGACCCCACTGAGGTTAAATAGCTGAGTTTCCCTGCCAGTCAGTCAGAACTGAAGAAGTCCTTTGGATAAGGGACGAAACGTCTTCCAGTATCTTCAACCAAGTCCAGCTGCCCTTCATTTTTAACCCTCGTTGGATAACTATGACCTGGATGACTGAGAATCTTCATAGACTTCTGTTGCAGAAGGTTGGAAAGAAACGTGTTGTTCAATCTGAAAACATTGCAAACCGTTTCCAGGTTGAACTCACGTCTCAGACCTGTGGCCTGTACTAGGAAGCTTATCCAGGTGACTTCAGGACTAACTTCGTCACGTCGGGTGTAACTTCCCGGTTAACCGGGGTCTGTTTCCATGGCAACATAGGCCGCATCTCTAAACTGCTCTGAGCAGGTTTTGTTGGTGGTTACCTCGAGGTTCCCCTGCACGTGGACTCCACACCACATCTGTACTCAGTGTTCAGGAGGAGAAGCAGGATATTAATACACTCCGCTTCATAAAATCTGTTTAGATTTCATCCTGGTTTGTTCCTCTGAGTTTCAGACAGCGAGTTGGGATTTAGAGAGGAATCCTAATTAACGGGACAGTTTCTTAGATGGAGCCCGTCTGTAGTCTATAATTGAATTCTCCTCAGTGTTTTCACATATTTATATTGATTATTTTACGTGTCCAAAAAATAGAGAGCCAGGGTTAATAACCGAGAAAAAAAAAATCCTAGATGAAAGTGTGAAATTTATAAGAAGAAAAATCGGAAATTCCCCTAAATTAATGTCATAAAAAATCGAAGCTATCGATCCTAGTTTTCTTCTGAATACGGCCGATCCAAAGTCTCTAAGGTGCATGGTTGTGGGCTAAACTCAGGAGTATTTCCTCACTGCTGAATCCGATGGCAGTGCACACTACACGGCAGCAGTGTGTGTGTGCGTGATGTTGCAGCCTTGCAAAGTGAAGTTTCTCTCATAAATGTGACTATAATGTCAGAGAATATTCAAGTTCTTTACATGTAGATTAATCTTGGAAATTAAATTCTGTCTCGGATTATTCCCCCTCTCCGCTGGCTCCTTTTCTTCTATTCCAGTGGACCTCATGTGCAGTCGTACCTTTAAATCATATTACACATGAAAGAAGAGCCTATAAAATACAGAATGGAGATCTGAACTACAATAAGATAATTAGGCTACAAATTTACTCCATGTGATGCCAACACGCCTCCTTGGCTCTGTCGCCCGCCACGATATTAGATTTAGAGTTAACTTGTCTTTACATTCATAATTTCCTGACACCACCGACGTGCATTCCTCTGGAGAAATACGGAGCATGCGCCGTCGCGAAAAAACGGCCGAACGCGCACCAACTCCAATAACACGGACTCAGCTAACCAACATCTGATCCACCTTCGTAGTTTAACTCCAGTGTAGGAGATCAGTTTGTAACTCTGAGGAGGCTGAACTCCCTTCGTAGTGCAGGCCACAGCTGTGTGAACAAACATTTACATTAGAGAAGTATGAAACCCTGACACATTCATTCAACCTTTATTTAAACAGGAGACAGGAACAGAGACAAACCTTCATGCTGCTAATCTGAATCACAACAATACAATGAATTATAACTCTCTGTTAGTTTAATATTTACAATAAACAGACCACATTTAAAAGGTTCATGAGCCATCAGTCACATTTTGTTCAGACTGACTCGGGTCCATCAGGAAAGAGGAACATTCACAGAGACTGCCTGTGTTTATAGGCAGGGCTTTTATTTTGAAGGCTCAGGTGAGGCGTGTGCAGGTAGTCTGTCGACAGAGACTCTCGCTGCTCTCAGAGACTTTGTATTGACGGAAGTCTTCCCAGGCTGAAGGAAACTCTTTGTTTAAACAGAGTTTCACACCTCTTAAATCGAGCGTTTTCTCTATGGAGTCTGTGCCCGTGAGGAGGAAGTCCTGCCTGCTGCGGCTCAGGGACAACTGGCCGTTCAGGAAGCTGCGCAGACAAACATACGGTCAGTTCGTTCAGCAAACTGAATCTCACTGAAGCGTTCAGCTTTAAAAAGTTTAACCCTTCATGTTTCATCATTAAACAGAAAGCAGGTGAATTTTTCCACCTGTTCACTTTGTTGTTTATAGTTTTCAGTATTTAAAGTTCATGTTAACTGTTTTCTGTCAGAACTCTGCACTTCATTCTTTTTATTCTTTTCATTCCTGAAAACTGGAGGCGGCAGAGTTTCCCCTGCAGCGCGTCTCTGATGCAGATTCCACATTAAAGTAGGTTGTAGATGCACCGATCGATCGGCGCCACATTTACACGCTGCGATGGTTCCTGTCACGTCAGCTGCAGCTATCTGATCCGTTACAGCAGTCCAGTCAACTGAAGATTAGTGCAGGTCCAGGTCCTCCTTTAGTCCCTGGTTTAGTCTGGAGTTTTGTTCTAACATACTACAGTGGCCCAACAAGATAAGCTTGGAATGGTGACCCCATCCTAATTAGGAGCAGTGGGCAGACTCGGGCAGGGCTCGGGAAGCAGTTAGGGGTTCAGGACCTTGCTCAAGGGCACCTTCTGCAGGGACCAGGAGGTGAACTGCCACCTCTCCAGCTAACAGTCCATATGACTGATCTGGACTCAAACCAGCGACCCTCCAGTTCCCAAACCAAATCCTTTCGGGCTGAGATACTGCCAACCCTAAAAGACAGAGGAGTGCGCACCGCCCCCCCTCTACCAGAAATGATGCAGTCGAGATTCTCACATTTGGGCAATTAACAGGGGTCAGCACAACCGGAGTGCAACAGCTAAAGCCTAGTTCAGACTACACGACCTGCCGTCTTATGACAGGAGTCTTGAAGTCATTGGTTCACACTACGTGTCTGATCGGTGAATGAGGTCACACACTACACGAGCTGACGACTATCTGGTCTCCAAACCATGTTTATTACAAAAACACACGAGTAGTGACACTAAACAGGAGCTGTTTATTATTATAAAGAGGATCATTCGGTGAAAGACTGGACCAGCACATGGCCGTTGGCTCACAGCCCTCAGCCAATGATGTCCAGTACACTAACACTTAGTTTACAGTTTGAACCAAACTGTTAATCTTTCTGCTGATTTGTCTGTCTGACATGCAGATGTTCACATGGATGAAGATCCTCCAGCTGCAGAGAACCAGCAGAACCAGGAGAACCCCGAGAGCAGAGCTGAGGACTGTATGGGTGAGAAGGGGAAATTGTTGACGGGGCTACGACTGCGTACAGATAAACAGCGGGGCTACGACTGCCTACAGACAAACAGATAAACAGCGGGGCTACGACTGCCTACAGACAAACAGATAAACAGCGGGGCTACGACTGCCTACAGATAAACAGCGGGGCTACGACTGCCTACAGATAAACAGCGGGGCTACGACTGCCTACAGATAAACAGCGGGGCTACGACTGCGTACAGATAAACAGCGGGGCTACGACTGCCTACAGATAAACAGCGGGGCTACGACTGCCTACAGACAAACAGATAAACAGCGGGGCTACGACTGCCTACAGACAAACAGATAAACAGCGGGGCTACGACTGCCTACAGACAAACAGCGGGGCTACGACTGCGTACAGATAAACAGCGGGGCTACGACTGCGTACAGATAAACAGCGGGGCTACGACTGCCTACAGATAAACAGCGGGGCTACGACTGCGTACAGACAAACAGATAAACAGCGGGGCTACGACTGCCTACAGACAAACAGATAAACAGCGGGGCTACGACTGCCTACAGACAAACAGCGGGGCTACGACTGCGTACAGATAAACAGCGGGGCTACGACTGCCTACAGATAAACAGCGGGGCTACGACTGCGTACAGATAAACAGCGGGGCTACGACTGCCTACAGATAAACAGCGGGGCTACGACTGCCTACAGACAAACAGATAAACAGCGGGGCTACGACTGCCTACAGATAAACAGCGGGGCTACGACTGCGTACAGACAAACAGATAAACAGCGGGGCTATGACTGCCTACAGATAAACAGCGGGGCTACGACTGCGTACAGACAAACAGATAAACAGCGGGGCTACGACTGCCTACAGATAAACAGCGGGGCTACGACTGCCTACAGACAAACAGATAAACAGCGGGGCTACGACTGCCTACAGATAAACAGCGGGGCTACGACTGCGTACAGACAAACAGATAAACAGCGGGGCTATGACTGCCTACAGATAAACAGCGGGGCTACGACTGCGTACAGACAAACAGATAAACAGCGGGGCTACGACTGCCTACAGATAAACAGCGGGGCTACGACTGCCTACAGACAAACAGATAAACAGCGGGGCTACGACTGCCTACAGATAAACAGCGGGGCTACGACTGCCTACAGATAAACAGCGGGGCTACGACTGCCTACAGATAAACAGCGGGGCTACGACTGCCTACAGACAAACAGATAAACAGCGGGGCTACGACTGCCTACAGATAAACAGCGGGGCTACGACTGCCTACAGACAAACAGATAAACAGCGGGGCTACGACTGCCTACAGATAAACAGCGGGGCTACGACTGCCTACAGATAAACAGCGGGGCTACGACTGCCTACAGATAAACAGCGGGGCTACGACTGCCTACAGATAAACAGCGGGGCTACGACTGCCTACAGATAAACAGCGGGGCTACGACTGCCTACAGACAAACAGATAAACAGCGGGGCTACGACTGCCTACAGACAAACAGATAAACAGCGGGGCTACGACTGCCTACAGACAAACAGATAAACAGCGGGGCTACGACTGCCTACAGATAAACAGCGGGGCTACGACTGCCTACAGATAAACAGCGGGGCTACGACTGCCTACAGACAAACAGATAAACAGCGGGGCTACGACTGCCTACAGACAAACAGCGGGGCTACGACTGCCTACAGATAAACAGCGGGGCTACGACTGCCTACAGATAAACAGCGGGGCTACGACTGCCTACAGATAAACAGCGGGGCTACGACTGCCTACAGATAAACAGCTGGGCTACGACTGCCTACAGATAAACAGATAAACAGCGGGGCTACGACTGCCTACAGATAAACAGATAAACAGCGGGGCTACGACTGCCTACAGATAAACAGATAAACAGCGGGGCTACGACTGCCTACAGATAAACAGCGGGGCTACGACTGCCTACAGATAAACAGATAAACAGCGGGGCTACGACTGCCTACAGATAAACAGCGGGGCTACGACTGCCTACAGACAAACAGATAAACAGCGGGGCTACGACTGCCTACAGATAAACAGCGGGGCTACGACTGCCTACAGATAAACAGATAAACAGCGGGGCTACGACTGCCTACAGACAAACAGATAAACAGCGGGGCTACGACTGCCTACAGATAAACAGCGGGGCTACGACTGCCTACAGATAAACAGCGGGGCTACGACTGCGTACAGACAAACAGATAAACAGCGGGGCTACGACTGCCTACAGATAAACAGCGGGGCTACGACTGCCTACAGATAAACAGATAAACAGCGGGGCTACGACTGCCTACAGATAAACAGCGGGGCTACGACTGCCTACAGACAAACAGATAAACAGCGGGGCTACGACTGCCTACAGACAAACAGATAAACAGCGGGGCTACGACTGCCTACAGATAAACAGCGGGGCTACGACTGCCTACAGACAAACAGATAAACAGCGGGGCTACGACTGCCTACAGACAAACAGATAAACAGCGGGGCTACGACTGCCTACAGATAAACAGATAAACAGCGGGGCTACGACTGCCTACAGATAAACAGCGGGGCTACGACTGCCTACAGATAAACAGATAAACAGCGGGGCTACGACTGCCTACAGACAAACAGATAAACAGCGGGGCTACGACTGCCTACAGACAAACAGATAAACAGCGGGGCTACGACTGCCTACAGATAAACAGATAAACAGCGGGGCTACGACTGCCTACAGATAAACAGCGGGGCTACGACTGCCTACAGATAAACAGATAAACAGCGGGGCTACGACTGCCTACAGATAAACAGCGGGGCTACGACTGCCTACAGACAAACAGATAAACAGCGGGGCTACGACTGCCTACAGATAAACAGCGGGGCTACGACTGCCTACAGATAAACAGATAAACAGCGGGGCTACGACTGCCTACAGACAAACAGATAAACAGCGGGGCTACGACTGCCTACAGATAAACAGCGGGGCTACGACTGCCTACAGATAAACAGCGGGGCTACGACTGCCTACAGATAAACAGCGGGGCTACGACTGCCTACAGATAAACAGCGGGGCTACGACTGCCTACAGATAAACAGCGGGGCTACGACTGCCTACAGATAAACAGCGGGGCTACGACTGCCTACAGACAAACAGATAAACAGCGGGGCTACGACTGCCTACAGACAAACAGATAAACAGCGGGGCTACGACTGCGTACAGATAAACAGATAAACAGCGGGGCTACGACTGCGTACAGATAAAGAGATAAACAGTGGGGCTACGACTGCCTACAGATAAACAGCGGGACTATGACTGCGTACGACTGCGTACAGATAAACAGCGGGACTATGACTGCGTACAGATAAACAGCGGGACTATGACTGCGTACAGATAAACAGCGGGGCTACGACTGCGTACAGATAAACAGCGGGACTATGACTGCGTACGACTGCGTACAGATAAACAGCGGGACTATGACTGCGTACAGATAAACAGCGGGACTATGACTGCGTACAGATAAACAGCGGGGCTACGACTGCCTACAGATAAACAGCGGGACTATGACTGCGTACAGATAAACAGCGGGGCTACAACTGCGTACGACTGCGTACAGATAAACAGCGGGACTACGACTGCGTACAGATAAACAGCGGGGCTACAACTGCGTACAGACAAACAGATAAACAGCGGGGCTACGACTGCCTACAGATAAACAGAAACAGTGGGGCTACGACTGCGTACAGATAAAGAGATAAACAGTGGGCTAAGACTGTGTACAGATAAACAGCGGACTACGACTGCGTACGACTGCGTACAGATAAAGAGATAAACAGTGGGGCTAAGACTGTGTACAGATAAACAGCGGGACTACGACTGCGTACGACTGCGTACAGATAAACCGCGGGACTACGACTGCGTACGACTGCGTACAGATAAACAGCGGGACTATGACTGCGTACTGATAAACAGCGGGGCTACGACTGCGTACAGATAAACAGCGGGACTATGACTGCGTACAGATAAACAGCGGGGCTATGACTGCCTACAGATAAACAGCGGGACTATGACTGCCTACAGATAAACAGCGGGACTACGACTGCGTACAGATAAACAGCGGGGCTATGACTGCCTACAGATAAACAGATAAACAGCGGGGCTACGACTGCCTACAGATAAACAGCGGGGCTACGACTGCCTACAGACAAACAGATAAACAGCGGGGCTACGACTGCCTACAGACAAACAAATAAACAGTGGGGCTACGACTGCCTACAGACAAACAGATAAACAGTGGGGCTACGACTGCCTACAGACAAACAGATAAACAGCGGGGCTACGACTGCGTACAGATAAACAGCGGGGCTACGACTGCGTACAGATAAACAGCGGGGCTACGACTGCCTACAGACAAACAGATAAACAGCGGGGCTACGACTGCCTACAGACAAACAGATAAACAGCGGGGCTACGACTGCCTACAGATAAACAGATAAACAGCGGGGCTACGATTGCCTACAGATAAACAGCGGGGCTACGACTGCCTACAGATAAACAGATAAACAGCGGGGCTACGACTGCCTACAGATAAACAGCGGGGCTACGACTGCCTACAGATAAACAGCGGGGCTACGACTGCCTACAGATAAACAGCGGGGCTACGACTGCCTACAGACAAACAGATAAACAGCGGGGCTACGACTGCCTACAGATAAACAGCGGGGCTACGACTGCGTACAGATAAACAGATAAACAGCGGGGCTACGACTGCGTACAGATAAACAGCGGGCTACGACTGCCTACAGACAAACAGATAAACAGCGGGGCTACGACTGCCTACAGATAAACAGATAAACAGCGGGGCTACGATTGCCTACAGATAAACAGCGGGGCTACGACTGCCTACAGACAAACAGAAACAGTGGGGCTACGACTGCGTACAGATAAACAGATAAACAGTGGGGCTACGACTGCGTACAGACAAACAGAAACAGTGGGGCTACGACTGCCTACAGACAAACAGATAAACAGCGGGGCTACGACTGCCTACAGACAAACAGATAAACAGCGGGGCTACGACTGCCTACAGATAAACAGATAAACAGCGGGGCTACGACTGCCTACAGATAAACAGCGGGGCTACGACTGCCTACAGATAAACAGCGGGGCTACGACTGCCTACAGACAAACAGATAACAGCGGGGCTACGACTGCCTACAGACAAACAGATAAACAGCGGGGCTACGACTGCCTACAGACAAACAGATAAACAGCGGGGCTACGACTGCCTACAGATAAACAGATAAACAGCGGGGCTACGACTGCCTACAGATAAACAGCGGGGCTACGACTGCCTACAGATAAACAGATAAACAGCGGGGCTACGACTGCCTACAGACAAACAGATAAACAGCGGGCTACGACTGCCTACAGACAAACAGATAAACAGCGGGCTACGACTGCCTACAGATAAACAGATAAACAGCGGGGCTACGACTGCCTACAGATAAACAGCGGGCTACGACTGCCTACAGATAAACAGATAAACAGCGGGGCTACGACTGCCTACAGATAAACAGCGGGCTACGACTGCCTACACAAACAGATAAACAGCGGGGCTACGACTGCCTACAGATAAACAGCGGGGCTACGACTGCCTACAGATAACAGATAAACAGCGGGGCTACGACTGCCTACAGACAAACAGATAAACAGCGGGGCTACGACTGCCTACAGATAAACAGCGGGGCTACGACTGCCTACAGATAAACAGCGGGCTACGACTGCCTACAGATAAACAGCGGGGCTACGACTGCCTACAGATAAACAGCGGGCTACGACTGCCTACAGATAAACAGCGGGCTACGACTGCCTACAGATAAACAGCGGGGCTACGACTGCCTACAGACAAACAGATAAACAGCGGGGCTACGACTGCCTACAGACAAACAGATAAACAGCGGGCTACGACTGCGTACAGATAAACAGATAAACAGCGGGGCTACGACTGCGTACAGATAAAGAGATAAACAGTGGGCTACGACTGCCTACAGATAAACAGCGGGACTATGACTGCGTACGACTGCGTACAGATAAACAGCGGGACTATGACTGCGTACAGATAAACAGCGGGACTATGACTGCGTACAGATAAACAGCGGGGCTACGACTGCGTACAGATAAACAGCGGGACTATGACTGCGTACGACTGCGTACAGATAAACAGCGGGACTATGACTGCGTACAGATAAACAGCGGGACTATGACTGCGTACAGATAAACAGCGGGGCTACGACTGCCTACAGATAAACAGCGGACTATGACTGCGTACAGATAAACAGCGGGGCTACAACTGCGTACGACTGCGTACAGATAAACAGCGGGACTACGACTGCGTACAGATAAACAGCGGGCTACAACTGCGTACAGACAAACAGATAAACAGCGGGGCTACGACTGCCTACAGATAAACAGAAACAGTGGGCTACGACTGCGTACAGATAAAGAGATAAACAGTGGGGCTAAGACTGTGTACAGATAAACAGCGGACTACGACTGCGTACGACTGCGTACAGATAAAGAGATAAACAGTGGGGCTAAGACTGTGTACAGATAAACAGCGGGACTACGACTGCGTACGACTGCGTACAGATAAACCGCGGGACTACGACTGCGTACGACTGCGTACAGATAAACAGCGGGACTATGACTGCGTACTGATAAACAGCGGGGCTACGACTGCGTACAGATAAACAGCGGGACTATGACTGCGTACAGATAAACAGCGGGGCTATGACTGCCTACAGATAAACAGCGGGACTATGACTGCCTACAGATAAACAGCGGGACTACGACTGCGTACAGATAAACAGCGGGGCTATGACTGCCTACAGATAAACAGATAAACAGCGGGGCTACGACTGCCTACAGATAAACAGCGGGGCTACGACTGCCTACAGACAAACAGATAACAGCGGGGCTACGACTGCCTACAGACAAACAAATAAACAGTGGGCTACGACTGCCTACAGACAAACAGATAACAGTGGGGCTACGACTGCCTACAGACAAACAGATAAACAGCGGGCTACGACTGCGTACAGATAAACAGCGGGGCTACGACTGCGTACAGATAAACAGCGGGCTACGACTGCCTACAGACAAACAGATAAACAGCGGGGCTACGACTGCCTACAGACAAACAGATAAACAGCGGGGCTACGACTGCCTACAGATAAACAGATAAACAGCGGGGCTACGATTGCCTACAGATAAACAGCGGGGCTACGACTGCCTACAGATAAACAGATAAACAGCGGGGCTACGACTGCCTACAGATAAACAGCGGGGCTACGACTGCCTACAGATAAACAGCGGGGCTACGACTGCCTACAGATAAACAGCGGGGCTACGACTGCCTACAGACAAACAGATAAACAGCGGGGCTACGACTGCCTACAGATAAACAGCGGGGCTACGACTGCGTACAGATAAACAGATAAACAGCGGGGCTACGACTGCGTACAGATAAACAGCGGGGCTACGACTGCCTACAGACAAACAGATAAACAGCGGGGCTACGACTGCCTACAGATAAACAGATAAACAGCGGGGCTACGATTGCCTACAGATAAACAGCGGGGCTACGACTGCCTACAGACAAACAGAAACAGTGGGGCTACGACTGCGTACAGATAAACAGATAAACAGTGGGGCTACGACTGCGTACAGACAAACAGAAACAGTGGGGCTACAACTGCGTACAGATAAACAGCGGGACTATGACTGCGTACAGATAAACAGCGGGACTATGACTGCGTACAGATAAACAGCGGGGCTACGACTGCGTACAGATAAACAGCGGGACTACGACTGCGTACAGATAAACAGCGGGGCTACGACTGCGTACAGATAAACAGCGGGGCTACGACTGCGTACAGACAAACAGAAACAGTGGGGCTACGACTGCGTACAGATAAACAGCGCGACTACGACTGTGTACGACTGCGTACAGATAAACAGCGGGACTACAACTACGTACAGATAAACAGAAACAGTGGGGCTGCGACTGCATACAGATAAACAGCGGGGCTACGACTACGTACAGATAAACAGAAACAGTGGGGCTACGACTGCGTACAGATAAAGAGATAAACAGTGGGGCTAAGACTGTGTACAGATAAACAGCGGGACTACGACTGCGTACGACTGCATACAGATAAAGAGATAAACAGTGGGGCTAAGACTGTGTACAGATAAACAGCGGGACTACGACTGCGTACAGATAAACAGCGGGACTATGACTGCGTATGACTGCGTACGACTGCGTACAGATAAACAGCGGGACTACGACTGCGTACAGATAAACAGCGGGGCTACGACTGCGTACAGATAAACAGCGGGGCTACGACTGCGTACAGATAAACAGCGGGACTATGACTGTGTACGACTGCGTACAGATAAACAGCGGGACTACGACTGCGTACAGATAAACAGTGGGGCTACGACTGCGTACAGATAAAGAGATAAACAGTGGGGCTAAGACTGTGTACAGATAAACAGCGGGACTACGACTGCGTACGACTGCGTACAGATAAAGAGATAAACAGTGGGGCTAAGACTGTGTACAGATAAACAGCGGGACTATGACTGCATACAGACAAACAGATAAACAGCGGGACTATGACTGCGTACAGATAAACAGCAGGGCTACGACTGCGTACAGATAAACAGCGGGACTATGACTGTGTACGACTGCGTACAGATAAACAGCGGGACTACGACTGCGTACAGATAAACAGTGGGGCTACGACTGCGTACAGATAAAGAGATAAACAGTGGGGCTAAGACTGTGTACAGATAAACAGCGGGACTACGACTGCGTACGACTGCGTACAGATAAAGAGATAAACAGTGGGGCTAAGACTGTGTACAGATAAACAGCGGGACTATGACTGCATACAGACAAACAGATAAACAGCGGGACTATGACTGCGTACAGATAAACAGCAGGGCTACGACTGCGTACAGATAAACAGCGGGACTACGACTGTGTACGACTGCGTACAGATAAACAGCGGGACTATGACTGCATACAGACAAACAGATAAACAGCGGGACTATGACTGCGTACAGATAAACAGCAGGGCTACGACTGCGTACAGATAAACAGCGGGACTATGACTGCCTACAGATAAACAGCGGGACTATGACTGCGTACAGATAAACAGTGGGGCTACGACTGCGTACGACTGCGTACAGATAAACAGCGGGACTACGACTGCGTACAGATAAACAGCGGGACTACGACTGCGTACAGATAAACAGCGGGACTACGACTGCGTACAGATAAACAGCGGGACTACGACTGCGTACAGATAAACAGCGGGGCTACGACTGCGTACAGGTGACTCATAAAAAGTTTTGGTTGCTTCAATTTTCTACCATTTTTCTTCTTCCTGTTTCAGATCTGGACGATGACGTTGACCCTGAAACTGGCGAGAGAGCACAGGGATGACTCTGCCCAGCACTTTTCAATCACAGAAACCACACCCAACCCTCCTTAAACACCCTTAAATCCCAGCAGGACCTCCCAGTTTGAAAAGTGAAGCTAATGTGGAACATCCTAAACCATTCCGTAAATGTTTGTCCCTTTTAGAGAAAAATAGAAGATATATATGGCGCATTAAGCCCTTCCCCTTCCACGCCACAGAAAAAATATGTACGGCAGTCATTTTTTCAATTCAACGACTCTTGGTCCTTTCATCATCACATCATCTATGCTTGGAAGCTCTTTGACGTTAGCTTCAGTTGTGTTAGCGTCAGTGATCATGACAAACATCGTGTGTAATTCAAGGCACATTTCAAACAGGATCTAAACATTAGTTGCCGTTGACTAACGTACATTTTTACCAAACTAATGTCCCATGGTGGTCCACAGGAAGGGGCGGGGCTTAGACTCACTTCTGGTTCCACAAAACCAAGATGGCGTCTGCCCAAATACCAAACAAGAGGCTTCAAAACAGTCGTGCACAAACTAACCGGTGGCGTCAGCCGCTATGTCTGTGAAATGATCTTTGTCTCACAGAAACAAATAGATTTTTTTTGAGGATTAGATGAAAGTTTTATTTTGTAAACTGACAAATGAGTTTGCTGCAGAAGGAAACTTCTTGGATCAGCTGATGATCAGCTGTTATATTATTATTATTGAGCTTGTGTGGTGAGTTTTTATTATTTGCTTTAATTTTATATTTACTGTATTTTATTGTTTCATGTATCTTAAGTCTGTGTTTAGTCCTCAGGGACAATAAAGTTAAAGTTGAAGTAGTTGGTGTTTCGTGGTGTGTTGACAAGAACAGAAACGGTTTTGGTCTCAACTGGTCTGATTCAGGACAGCAGCCACACTTCGATAAAAAACTGTTTTATTAAAAAAAAAAAAGACTTCATTTTTACAAAAACTTTAAATATTTAGAAATGTTCATATTTACAGTTTTTTTGACGTTCAGTAAACGCATCTGTAAACTTTGATGAATCCTTCACAATAAAAGTCCTGGGAACAAACTTAATTTTTTCTGCTGCGGAACCTACGGCTCTTCTGATTGGTTAACATCAGTCTTCTTCCTCATTGGCTGCTACCGACTCGGTGGGCAGAGCCTCTTCATCAGAGCCAGTCTGTCGCGCTGCTGTCCGAAACAAACTCATCAAATCCCGAAACCTGCGAGAGACCTGGAGATACGAGGAAGAGTTACCGACTGTTCCACCAATCACAGCTCAACACAAGTTGCAACAGCCAATCACCTCATTGGGAGTCTTGTTGCCGAGCAGAGTAGAGATGGCCTGGAACGTGTTCTGATTGGCTCCCTCCTGCTGACACGTTGTCAAGATGACTCTGTCCGCTTCTCTGAAAACACACAACGGGTTCAATAGAGACTTTCCTCCTCCTGCTCCTCACAGAGGAGGAGAGAGGAGACCTGAGGAGGAGAAGAAGGAGAGGGGAAATGCAGCAGGAGGTGTACCTGGTCCAGAGGATGACCTTCTGTCCGCTTGCTGTCAGAGAAATGTTCTTGGCACAGACGGGAGGTCAGGAGGAGGACTGGGCCGAGGAGGAGCAGAGGAAGAGGAGAGGGCACAGACAGAGGGAGAGATGGAGGAGGTGATGGAAGAGAAGATGGTGGGAGAGGTAGAGGTGACAGGTTTGAAGGAGGAGGTGCAGACAGAGGGGGGAGGTGATAGGTTTGAAGGAGGAGGTGCAGACAGGGGGAGAGGAGGTAATAGGTGTGAAGGAGGAGGTGCAGACAGAGGGAGAGGAGGTGATAGGTGTGAAGGAGGAGGTGCAGACAGAGGGAGAGGAGGTAATGGAGGTTGATGTGATAAGAGAGGAGGAGGGTTTAGAGGAGGTGGGGGGGTTGCAGTGCCTCCTCTCTCCTGCTCCTCTTCACCACCGGGCTCTGTTCCTTCTCACTATTCTTCCTCTCTTCACCTTCATCCTCCTCCTCATCATCCAGCTCCTCCTCCTCCTCCTCTTTCTCATCCATCAGGGGGAACGAGCCTTCCCATGATGCAACGCTTCGATCTGTTGACAGAAAAAATATGTTTTATCAAATAATAAAACACCTGTTAATTAGAGCCCAGGACAGCTGATCCTGTTACACACCTGGTTGTGGACTGTCGTCGTCCCCCTTCAGGTCCAGGTCTTTGTCACCTGGGTTGTCGTGGGTGGAGCTTATCTGAGAGTACAGAGGGTCCAGACTCTTCATGGCTCTGGACACACCCCCTGAGGTCTGAGGGAAAGGACAGGTGTGTCAAGTGCCAGGTGATGGGTATGTCAGGTGTGTCAGGTATGTCAGGTGCGAGGTGATAGGTATGTCAGGTGTGTCAGGTGCGAGGTGATAGGTATGTCAGGTGATAGGTGTGTCAGGTGCGATGTGATAGGTATGTCAGGTATGTCAGGTGATAGGTATGTCAGGTGATAGGTGTGTCAGGTGCGATGTGATAGGTATGTCAGGTATGTCAGGTGATAGGTATGTCAGGTGATAGGTATGTCAGGTGATAGGTGTGTCAGGTGCGATGTGATAGGTATGTCAGGTGATAGGTATGTCAGGTGATAGGTATGTCAGGTGATAGGTGTGTCAGGTGCGATGTGATAGGTGTGTCAGGTGCGATGTGATAGGTATGTCAGGTGCGAGGTGATAGGTATGTCAGGTGTGTCAGGTGCGAGGTGATAGGTATGTCAGGTGCGATGTGATAGGTATGTCAGGTGCGAGGTGATAGGTGTGTCAGGTGTGTCAGGTGCGAGGTGATAGGTATGTCAGGTGCGATGTGATAGGTACAGTGGGTACGGAAAGTATTCGGACCCCTTTAAATTTTTCACTCTTTGTTTCATTGCAGCCATTTTCCAAAAATCAACCACAATCAATTTCTCAGTAATGTACACTCAGCACCCCATCCTGACAGAAAAAAACAGAAATGTAGAAATTTTTGCAAATTTATTAAAAAAGAAACACTGAAATATCACATGGTCATAAGTATTCAGACCCTTTGCCGTGACACTCATATTTAACTCAGGTGCTGTCTATTTCTTCTGATCATCCTTGAGATGGTTCTACACCTTCATTTGAGTCCAGCTGTGTTTGATTATACTGATTGGACTTGATTAGGAAAGCCACACACCTGTCTATATAAGACCTTACAGCTCACAGTGCATGTCAGAGCAAATGAGAATCATGAGGTCAAAGGAACTGCCTGAAGAGCTCAGAGACAGAATTGTGGCAAGGCACAGATCTGGCCAAGGTTACAAAAAAATTTCTGCTGCACTTAAGGTTCCTAAGAGCACAGTGGCCTCCATAATCCTCAAATGGAAGACGTTTGGG
>NW_024040152.1:36598518-36615468 GCF_014851395.1 Micropterus salmoides
TGCATTTGTCTGCCATCTTGTGGTCAAAAAGATGTCTAGTGGGGAGTTGACGTACACACACTTAATTGTAGCTTATAACACAGACTACATGTGTTGACAATGTGTCCTATACATTTATTATGAATGCTTATTGTGACTCTTTGAGACTATCAGCAATGGATCTGACAGCCCACTTTCACTACAGTAACGTTACTTACAATATCGCTGTCATCCTCGGTAATCAGGCATGCAGAGGTGCAGTGTTCGCACACTTCTCAGTCTTCATATCCACAAGACTGGGACACAGTAATCGAATAAGCTGCACACAGTTATCATTCTGCTGCCTCCACTTCAGGTGTTGGGGGATTGACCTGCATGTAGTCGGCTGCATATTCACAACCTGAATGTAGCAACGCGTCGACAAACTCCCTGAACCAGCCGGGAGAATGTGGCTTCTTGAGGACTGCACTAACGAGGACATCCGCAGCCGCTGGGTTACCGTCGTTCCTCGCTTTCTGTCTGATCTGTTCCTTTTGCTCGTTTTCGATAGAATGCATATAATCCAGAACCTGCTCCACTTTAATATGCTCCTTCAGCCTCGGCCTAAAGTCTTCAATGAGACGCTCTTTAACATCATCGTCATCAGATGCCATTATGACCCACCAAACCGATAACACCGATCAAAGCGCTGTGAGGAAGGATGGCTTCATGAAATACAACTGGCTGCGGAACGATGATTCACTTCATCAAGAAAAATGAAACTCTTTCAGTTTCGTTTCTCCAAAAATCACAAGAATTAATTTGGCCACTAGATGTCAGTATGGAACATAGAAGGTGGGCCTACAAACATCTTAACTGTATATGACTTAAACACAAAGCCAAATGTTTCAAAAATTCTAACGGTGATAATGACTATTGTTAGTACTCAGCTTCTCAATGTATTTTTCTCCGTATCAATATCATAATATTATAAATTTCTTTTAGGAACTTTATCTAAAGGTACGTTAGGCCACTATCCCCCTACTTTTATCTGAGTAAAATTTTCAGTGCAGGTATTTTTTGATTGTGGTTTTCACTAGCATCTTAATCTTCCTGTGTCCACTCTAGTAACTGCAGGCCTAGTTCTGTTTTTCCTTTTGAAACAATCAAGAATTATTTGCCAGTCAATTCTAAACACAATAAGTATAAATATATTACACATAGCCTAATTTACATCCCCTTTCCTTCACACGATATCCTACATTATTCTCTTAATTCATAGTACAGTGTAGTTTTATTCTAGTAGTGTGGTGGTGGTGATTTTGTGAGGTTAGCAGATCATCATATAATAATCCCTGGCATTTCATTGTATGTTCATCCTGAGCCCCCTGGATAAGTCATGTCATTATGTCTCTCTTATTCCGGATATACTGTAGAAGTAAAAACAGTATTTTCATTGTAAATACACCCACAATATGGACAAAAAAAAGGGAAATCCAGTGAAACAACTGTAAGTGTGTTTTCATTTATTGCTCCCACACCTTCAAAACAAACATTATGTACTACTGTTTTGCTAAAGAGTTTCTCATATAATTTACTCAGTTAAAAAAAATAAAATTTCCTGGCAATTCGATGTATTTATTTTTTAACAATTGTCTAACAACATTTTAACTTTACTGTACATTGCCAACAAAAACAGTACAGGGAAACGAAATGATCCGTTGATGTTATGGTTAGTTTTACATGAAGATGCGGACTTAGCATTTGGATTGGTTGTATAGGCACAAGACCCTCTCTGGGGCCTGTTTATGCGCAAGTACTAATTTCCATGTGTTCCCCCAATCCCTCTTCCCATCCCTCTCCCCTAATACACCCTCTACGTGCATCCTAAAAGAGACAAGTATCCTGACATCATTTTATATTGTAATGTGCTACTTTGGGCTCATAAGAAGTGCAAAACAGTAAATATATAGATATAAAACACATGCACTGCCTTGTAGAAATACCTACATCATACTTGTTTGTCTGGGATAAGCAGAATACTCTTAAATCTGCATGTTATGATGTCTGCCCAGACAAGCATGTATGGTGTGTTCTGTTGGCGTAACTTTGCACAGTAGGTGCATGTCAGTGACTGCAGTAATAATGCACATTGTTTAGAGAAGAAAACTACAGTATTCTTGATACTGTATGTATATTGCAGTGCAAATGTCCATAACCCCTGAGTCACACTTCAGAGAAGACAGGCATACAACTAAGGATAAGGAAAACTGTTCTCACACCTTTGTGATAATGCTGTATTACACTAATAGCTGCAGAAAACAGTTTGTATAGTTTGTTCATAATGTAGTTTGTCTGTATATGTACAGTATCGCACACAGGCTTTAGACTCACACAGGCTGTAACAGCAATGACCAAATTCATCAGTGACTGTTGAAGGTGTGTCATACAAGAACTTCTGTCCCAGCGGAGGAAATTCACCATACGTGTTTCCACCTATGGCCTTGTCAATACCTCAGAGTCAGGTGCAAATCAAAGATGTCAGCAACTGGAGGAAGAATGGCAGTGTCATAATTTTCCTGTTGTAACAAAGTCCCCTCCTCGTGCTCAAGGTATTCATGAATGTATGATCGCAATGAGGACACAAAGCAGCACAGGGTCCTGGTTTGACTCATATTCTTGCTACCAAGTTTCAGGTTGCATGTGCAAACTGTCTGGACAACAAGTCTTTGTCCACCAGCTGCCAGACTACCTTGGTGACAGCATAGGGCCAGCCAGCATTTACAGTCTTTAGTTGCAGGCTCCATCTCTACTTGTTTCACTGACTGGAGTATAGGAAGCAGAGTGATCTATTGTGTTGGCCTGTCTCTGGGCCAGTGAGTAGTACAGTAGCCGCTCTCTGTTGATACTCAGCTACTCGAAGAGATGATAGCTGTTTCACAATTTGCAAATCCTATCAGTCGATGGACAGGAAATCTCCTGGCAGTTTATCCTGGAACCCCAGAAACTTTGTTATGTAGAGTGGGTTGTCCTATGTCTGTGGCTTTTTACTGCCCCATTCCCTTGCTTTCTGCACAAGAGTACTGGTAGGGAAGTATTGGTAGCTTCCAATTGTCACCTTGCCCACGAGGTGACTTACTTTTGTCTTTCTCTTGGCCTGTGCTCAGTACTTAGAAGACAACAACACACACAGGTACGTTACCTGGGGATATTGAGGAGCAGTTAGCCTGAGTCATACTGTGCATGCAAATTCCCGGCCATTGTCCATCTGCTGCACAGTTTTGGTGAGCTGTGGTGGCTATGGTCTTAGTGTTTGGGAGCCAGTCTTATCCCAGCTCTGCAGCTGACACCAGGAAGAAACCCACGTGAGATGCCTGGATTGCTGGACATTAGGACCCGCATAGCGTGAGGTAGGTCAGTCGGCAAGTAATGATGGAGGGAGGGACACATCTCCCTGATGGTCAAGGTTGTCAGGCCTTTTTCTCTGGGTCTCCGAATGAAGTTGTGAATGTAGTTACACTGGTGCACTGGTGCTTGTGTGACAGTGAAATGTACTGAGACCCGATTTACAAAAGAGTTTGACAGTGGTTTTCATTATGGCTGTCTCTAGCCTTGTGGCCCACTCAGTCCAGCCCTGGTTGACCAATTGTGTTGTTGCAACCGAGTCGTGAGAAGGGGTACAGAGCCCATTAAAGCCCATTAGAGTACAAAGCCTGGGTGAAACCAAAAGTTAGGTGATGTATTGCTAACTCAAGTTCTATCATACGGTTTTATTTAATCAGCGTTTCTGTCGATTAAGTAGAATTTAGTTAAGAAGCTGTAGTTTTAATGAATTAGGATATGCTGTCTTCCTATATGGCCACCCTCCGTGTGGTTGAATAGGTTCATCCTGATTGGTTGGGAGTGAATTTGTAAAAAAAGTGTCCATTAGAGGGCTTCTGTGTTGACAGAACTGCTGTTATAATATTTTACCATTGTTATTACACTGATAACCTCAGGAAACAGTTTGTTAACACACTGTTAATTGCAGCGAACAGTATTTCATCCACATGCATAATGAAATAAACATCTTACTTCTATTATCAAGCCATTGCAAATTAACAATACAGATGTCTGTGCCAGCATGCTGATAAAAAAAGCTGCTACTTAGTAATTACAGCATTACAACCCAGATATTAGAACACCGTGCAGCTGGAAGGTTTATGGCCTTGGAAACTCTGGGTCTGAGACAGGTCTGTGGAGTCCAGTAGTGTTGAGGTTGGTGTCAGAAGGGGCTGGGGAGGAAGAGGAGGAGGAAGTGGAAGAGGTTTCAGTTGGAAGAAGCATCAATGCAGACTGTTGATGCCCTGCGGTCTGCTGCTGTTGTTGCTGTTGCTGTGGCTCTGTATGTCTTTGTACAAGCAACGATGTAAGGCTGTCCTCGATGGGTGCATTCATATTGGACAAGCTCGACAGAGAGTCTTTGGATTCCTGAATGGCCCTGGCCAGTGTGAGGTTAGGGACCTAACAAGGAGAGTGGCAGAAGATGCACAACTTAGTTGGCCGCACTGGGGTAAATGGACCTGTATTCACTTCAAAACTTAATTTGGTGTATTTATCTGACATTTTGTATTCATTCAATATTATTTGTTATTTGAACTTGGTAACCTGTTTTAAGTAAAATCAGTTTTTGTAATATTAAAACTAATAAAAATGCATCTGTGCCTAAAGCATGCAACTTGTTTAAGCCTGTATTGACTCCCATATGGGTGAGGTATATGTCATCCAGACTATTCAGATGGGGACAGTGGCTCAGATTCTTTCCTGTGATTATACAGACTGTTCTGACAAACACTGTGGCAGACAAAACCAATCAATCAAAACATTCAGTGTTAACAGTGTGAAGCAGGTGGGAGCAAAGCATTATGAAACAGTGGCTTGCTGGATTATAGACTACCTCATTGTCTCCTTGAACATCACTGATGACTTGGTGAGAATGTAATTGGAGACCGCAGAAGCCAGCTGATGCTTGACTTCAGTGTTCCGCTAGAAATAATGCAATGCTTCACAAAAAACTCATAAAACCCTCCTTACTTGAGTTCCTGGATGGCTGAAGAAATGGCTTGCAGTCAGAGCAACTGGCTGAACCTTCATGGCAGGTCTGTGATAGTCTGGGCTGGCAGTCACAGTGCTGTAGGCTGGAGGTCCCAGTGTCGGCTGTCTTTGCAGCAGCTGCAGGATGGTGTGAATATCTGACATCAGCTGAGACTCCAGCCTCAAATAGAACAGGAAAAAAAGAGTAAGAAAGACACACATGCAGATAAGAGGTGGGGACTGCCTGAGACTGATCACATAATGGCTGAAAACATACTCAGTTGTACTTCACTGAGCACTAGATGGAGCCTGTGCTCCTCAGTGGACAAATTAAGAGATGATGAAGGCCTGGAAACAAATTCTGCCAGAGTAGTAGACGAAAGACGCTGCACCTGGTAGAAGTGATAATTAGCTTTATGTGGGAGGTGTGAATTCAGCGTTTACTGTGGTTTACTGTGTTTAATCTAATTATGAGTAGATTTCACCCAAGCTCTATATTTAGGGCATCAGGCAAAATGGGGTAAGGGGAAATAACCTTTTAATTACCCATATTCCTTCTAATATACATAGACATTATCAAAAGTCTTATGCTCCTGGTTTACTGTGCTGCTCTATTGTAGTGAGGCAGCATTTGTTTACTGGGATATGACTGATGAGGGATTAAGTAAAAGCAGCAGCACAGTAAACATTCATTACAGGTGCAGCAAACTGAATTTCTCTTGACTATTTATATGGCTTTGTTAAAGAGAATGCTAAACCTAATTGTTCCCCCCGTTACATCTTTTTCAGACTAGTTAAAGCCACAAAAACACAAAATTACAGAAAAGTGCTGCTCATCCTGCAGCCAGATATCATTAGGGAAAAAAGGTCAGGTAGAGTGCAGTGATTAAAATGTCTTATATGTGCTAGATAAAACGAGCCAGCCCGGTATTTCAGATACCTCCAGCTAAAAATACCACCTGCTGTTCATTCGTGTCTATTTTAGGTGGCCTGCTGGCTGCAGGTGTGTTGTTAAAACTACGGCCAATATGGCTCTCCACTAAAGATAATTATGAGATTAAACTGCTATGTATTCATTCTGGAAAGGTAGTGTGCTTGCATATTTACAGTATTGTTTAAATCACAGTGAGTTTATCTTGTTTATCTAATCTGTCATCACTTTTACATTCTAGTGTTCTACTCGGCAAAACCGTACAAACATTTTATACCAATCCATTCTCAAGTTTGATATGTCCTGGTTCTACAGTGGTACATCCTGCTTCCAGTAGATCCAGCCACCCACTCCGGCTCCGACAACACCTTCTGCCAGCTTCTGCCTTCCTCCACCTACTCATGTACAGTACATTGGCAAGTGAATGACACATTGCCAGTGATCGCAGTGACAGTCTAGCTTTACTTTTAGCAGTGTGGGAGGTGACAACTTTAAGAAATAAAGCCCTTCGTAATCATTAATTCACCAACTAAAAATGTAATGGTAGGACAAGTAATAAGAACAATCACTATTTTATTATACTACTTCCACAGAATACAACCAAACTGGATTCCTCTAAAAACACAGACTTAAAGCCACTATGAGTAAAATGTGAACATTTGTGACTTTGGTGCACACAGTAGTAGTTAGGGTGACCAGAGGACAATAGGTGGTATTCAGGACAGAGGAGTTGGGGGTGGTCGTGGCCTCCATTACTTTCAGTGGCATCGAAGAATAAACCATAACATGTGAAAACAAAACTCAATGCTAAAATTTGTCCTGTCTGTCATTAGGAAAAACAAAAACATAATGACTGTGAGTATGTAACAGTGTATAAATCATGATCATTTACATACAATTTATTTAATTTAATAATTTCATCAATGTGGTGCCTGTCAAAATGTCTACGCAACACACGTGTCAGATCTCTCCTCTGTGGCTGCCTGCAGCTACACTTCCCCTGTCCTTGTGACTGTAACTTCCACTGTCTTCATCTATACTAGAAAACAAAAAGGGGAAAAGAGCAAGCACGTTAATTTGTGGCTTTAACAACACTGTTTAAACAAAGTGCAGACACACTGCAGTCCCTGCTGTAGCCTAGGAATCACACAATGATTTTTATTTTAGAATTTAATGTTTTATTATACTACAGTCAAAACTCATGTTTAGTTAAATTTTCGGCACAGTCAGGACAGGAATCTGGACAACTGCTCGTAATTTGGGAATATCAAAAATTTTTCGGGATGTCTGGTCACCAGCTGCTGTAATGTCAATCCTCAGCAGTAATAGTGTTTTTGTTTGTACCTCAAATTCAGATTTGGGATAGCCATTTTGTATAAAATAAGTGGACAATGAGGGAACCATATATTTATATTTAATTTAACCCCATAACATACAGCCCCCCTTAAAGGGGCTTCAGCACATAAAACCTTTTTTTTTATCCATATGTTTGTGTTGGAGTAAGTATTGTGCTTAAGCCAGGCGTTTTTTGGTGTTAGCGGACTCCACGAAAGCGTGCATGAACGTCACAGCCTACGTAAGCCAATGGATTTTGCGGAGAAGCAGACCCAATTTCTTCACATAGGAAGCAGCATATAGTATATGCCATCATACAGTACATTCCATTATTAAAACCGAAAGCAAACTGAACTGTGTCCAAGCACAACAGACCCCAGCAGAAGCGCATGACTCCTTGGGGTGGGGCGTAGCTGTCCCCAGGGCATGTGGTCTCGGGGCTTTCTTTTTTCTCCCCAAACCCCCCTCCCCGTTCTCCTGCAGGTACTGTCCTTTCTCTGTGATGTTTGTGCCTCCCACCCCCATTTCTGCCCCCCTGTCCGGCCTGGTGACAAAATAATACACAAGTAATAATAAATAATAAAGACGACAAAGTACTAAATTAAAACTCATTTGTTGAAGCACAATCTGTCTGGCACAACAGGGTATTCAGCTCCTCATACTGCTCCTCATAGGCTCCTCCTGTAATTTACAAGACATATATACAAAATCCAGGTGTATCGTGTATACCCAAGTCTAGGGCTGGGCAATAAAACAATAATGTGTTATGTGGAGTTTAAAGCTTAATGAGGAAAAAACGAGTCAAAGTTTCAGCTCATTTCCCACCAGTAGGCTACTATGTCATATTAACAGTAGTGGAATAATCATTTAGATCATTTACTTAAATGAAATAGAAATACAATAATGTACAAATACTGTAAGTGTAAATGTAAATAAAATGCCCAAAGTAAAAGTACTTGCAATGAAATGGCCCCTGTGTTAAATAATTACTATGTTATTGTATTATTATTACTGATGTATTTATGTGTAAACAGGCGGCTCTTCTTTATCCATTTTAGTTACAATTATCCTGATGAAGATGAAATCTATTATTATTTGATACAGGTCCGGTGAACTGTTGCACTATGCCCTAACAGCAAAGTACAGTGGGTACGGAAAGTATTCAGACCCCTTTAAATTTTTCACTCTTTGTTTCATTACAGCCATTTTCCAAAAATCAAAAAAGTTCATTTTATTTCTCAGTAATGTACACTCAGCACCCCATCTTGACAGAAAAAAACAGAAATGGAGAAATTTTTGCAAATTTATTAAAAAAGAAAAACTGAAATATCACATGGTCATAAGTATTCAGACCCTTTGCCGTGACACTCATATTTAACTCAGGTGCTGTCTATTTATTCTGATCATCCTTGAGATGGTTCTACACCTTCATTTGAGTCCAGCTGTGTTTGATTATACTGATTGGACTTGATTAGGAAAGCCACACACCTGTCTATATAAGACCTTACAGCTCACAGTGCATGTCAGAGCAAATGAGAATCATGAGGTCAAAGGAACTGCCTGAAGAGCTCAGAGACAGAATTGTGGCAAGGCACAGATCTGGCCAAGGTTACAAAAAAATTTCTGCTGCACTTAAGGTTCCTAAGAGCACAGTGGCCTCCATAATCCTCAAATGGAAGACGTTTGGGACGACCAGAACCCTTCCTAGAGCTGGCCGTCCGGCCAAACTGAGCTATCGGGGGAGAAGAGCCTTGGTGAGAGAGGTAAAGAAGAACCCAAAGGTCACTGTGGCTGAGCTCCAGAGATGCAGTCGGGAGATGGGAGAAAGTTGTAGTAAGTCAACCATCACTGCAGCAATCCACCAGTGGGGCTTTATGGCAGAGTGGCCCGACGGAAGCCTCTCCTCAGTGCAAGACACATGAAAGCCCGCATGGAGTTTGCTAAAAAACACCTGAAGGACTCCAAGATGGTGATAAATAAGATCCTCTGGTCTGATGAGACCAAGATAGAACTTTTTGGCCTTAATTCTAAGCGGTATGTGTGGAGAAAACCAGGCACTGCTCATCACCTGTCCAATACAGTCTCAACAGTGAAGCACGGTGGTGGCAGCATCATGCTGTGGGGGTGTTTTTCAGCTGCAGGACAGGACGACTGGTTGCAATCGAGGGAAAGATGAATGCGGCCAAGTACAGGGATATCCTGGACGAAAACCTTTTCCAGAGTGCTCTGGACCTCAGACTGGGCCGAAGGTTTACCTTCCAACAAGACAATGACCCTAAGCACACCGCTAAAATAACGAAGGAGTGGCTTCACAACAACTCCGTGGCTGTTCTTGAATGGCCCAGCCAGAGCCCTGACTTAAACCCAATTGAGCATCTCTGGAGAGACCTGAAAATGGCTGTCCACCAACGTTTACCATCCAACCTGACAGAACTGGAGAGGATCTGCAAGGAGGAATGGCAGAGGATACCCAAATCCAGATGTGAAAAACTTGTTGCATCTTTCCCAAAACGACTCATGGCTGTATTAGATCAAAAGGGTGCTTCTGCTAAATACTGAGCAAAGGGTCTGAATACTTATGACCATGTGATATTTCAGTTTTTCTTTTTTAATAAATTTGCAAAAATTTCTCCATTTCTGTTTTTTTCTGTCAAGATGGGGTGCTGAGTGTACATTACTGAGAAATAAAATGAACTTTTTTGATTTTGAGAAAATGGCTGCAATGAAACGAAGAGTGAAAAATTTAAAGGGGTCTGAATACTTTCCGTACCCACTGTATAGCGAGTGGGCTTCAGTGGGCTTCACATTCTGGGGTAATTCATAATTCATGATGGTTAAATGAGGATCAACCACCATCTGTATGCTGACTGTAAAAACATTTACCTGTTTAAGTGCTGCTGAAGCTGACCTAAGCGTTGTTCCACCTCTCCATACGTGATTTCGCTGGCAGAATTATCTTCCTCCCTCAGGTCCTGGAACTGTGCTGACTCATCCAGGAAGTCCGTAGGCTTCTTACAGGCCCATTATCACAGCACAGATCTGTAGAGCCAAACCAACACTCATACTTTACATCCTCACATGTGGGTCAGAACAACATCATCATTGAATAACCCCCCCCCCCCCCCCCCCCCCCACACACACACACACTAAAATAGAATGTAATTAATATAAGGTATCATGTTGTAATTTATCAAGCCCTTGTACAGGGAGTATTGTTGATGCAATGTTTTTCAGGAGCAAACTAACCCTGTTATCTCTGCTGGGCACCTGCTAGTATTCAGCTTGCAGTCCAGTGATATGTGCTGAGCCTCTTTTGTGATTTTAAACACAGAGATGGTTAGTTCTGTGATTACACTATCTGGTGCAGCAGTCCGGGCAGGTGGCTTTGAACTACCATTATGAGCCGGACAGATATGAGGATCCTTGTTGGATGTTGTGTGTGTTTACCATGGATGGCACTTACCTTTGCCCTCATGTGACCTTATTTTCTGTATCCTTCCAGCAGTAGAGATTAACAAGAGCTAATTTTTCTCCATGTGCCAAACTGTCTTTTGAACTAAATGTCTTTTCAGTCTTGGGATGTGCTATGCGCATACAGAATTCTGCAATTTCTATATCAGGTTACTGTAATCATTTTAGATCTCTGATTCTCCTCAGACAAATGTGAACTTTCGACTTCTGAATGAGGCTGCAAATCAATATCAAGAATACTGGTTTAGTAAGAGACACTATTAATTATTGTATGTCTGTAAAAGCTTGGCCCCGTTATACAGGTGTGAATATTGGACACCTGAATCTCCCACAACAACCTCAGAAATTGCAGTGTTTTTGAGAGTTGAATCACACCTCTCTTACAAGCGCATGCCTGCGTTATAGTTGTGTCTCTATTGTATAAAATAGGACAGTGGATTGGCTGTTGCTGTTATGGACAAGTGTGGACACAAAAGCATGAGCAGTGGTGAAATAAGAAGCTATGCATGGCAATGGTCATGCAATAAAACTGCCTCTGTGAATCTTGTAATATTCGCTTTTCTTGACTATGTACAATAATTGGAAAATGATCATATTAAGCTATCAGTGTGATTGCATGTTTCCTCTTCTCCCTAATTTGGAATGGCTAATGTCCCAGTACTCTGGTACTTGTCACTCCAAAGACTGTCTTGGCAATATGTTGAAAGTGCAGCCTTCTCATTCATTTCAATAAGACCGCTGCGTTGGCTAATCAAATATTTGCTAGCTCACTTTCCTGGTTGAGTACTTACTCTATCATTTAAATTCATTGTTGAGACGGGTATAAATAATTGTCACTGTTATAACTGTCCAGAATTGTGAAATCCTGCCTCAGAGTATTATAAGCTCCTGTGCAGTGTTTTGACGTAAGATAAGCCTTTAAACACACAGATATATTACTCAAACCAGCATTGGAAGCCTGGGAATATCTCAACCCCTTTCATGTTCACAGAAACATCTAACAGACGTTCCTACTGTAAATACAAAGGACATGATTCCCCACTCCCAGTGCTGCTAATTATGTTGCTCTATACTGCATAGGAACCCCTTACAACACAAACTTTTTGTCAAAACAATAACCATTATGTTCACATAACACTAATAATTCATCAGTGAAACCAGGGTGCGATTTGTGTAAAAAACTGGATTGATCGGAAAGTTTAAAAAGTTTTTCCCTTTTATTATAAAAAAAATAAATAGCCAATGTAACATTACATCGCGATGCAGAGTTGAAGTGAAAACGCAGAAAAGACAGATGCATGCTGTATTTAACTCTGAAGTGCAGTGATTGGGTAAGGGGAGAGAGACTGATTTAAAAACCGTCACTTTCAAGAGTGTCGTTAAGTGAGACCCTGTAGCTGTGTGTTTGAGCATGTTCACTGATGTTACAGAGAAACTGGGCAGCTTGTCATCAGAAAAACAGATCATCAGATTTTGATGTGTCTTGCAGCTTCAATATTATCGGCTGCCTTCCCCTCGACAGAGACAGGCAGCTACATTTAAATACATAGTATTTAAAAATAATATTAACCCTAACAAAACTACGGATTGATCCCAAACGTGTGTTTTGTTATCAGTTGTATCACTAGTGAAGTAGCACTGATCACTCTGAGGGGGGGATAAATTTTCTCCCCACCAGAAAGGGGGAAATCTCACGCATCCCCCCTGGCAAATCGCACCCTGAGTTAAAACTAAATTACCTTCTAAAGATTGTCTTCTCTCCAAGCTGTCTCTGACAATAAGATTTGAGTCCTGGACGGCGGCACTGGGTGGAGAGGGACCCAGGACTTCTGAACATCTTTTTAGGCACGAGTTAGACTCCCTCTCCCTCCCCAAGTCTTTAACCACTTCCTTGTTTCCACCTGTAGAATGGCAATGAACAGGTGTTAAAGGAATAACACTGTACTGTATTCCGTATGGAATACGTGTTCTCAGGGAGCTTCCACTCAACAAATTTGCAACCACAAATCAAGCTAAAAGAGGCTCTACTGGACCTGTGCAGATTAGTTTCTACTTACCTTCAGATAGATCTGGTGTGAAGGATATCCTTCTTTTAATGCTCTTAGTGCCATCGCCATCTGAATCACAGCCTTGGGAACTTGAGGGCTGCAACAATGTGAGCATTGGAATCTATTCATTAATGCATTTAGTGGTCAATATTTATTAAATTTGAATTGCTAGAATGTTAATAAAATCTAATTTAATTTTAAGTATCATTGTTAAAAGTCCATAGTCATGACAATGTGAATACTTGTTAAACACCATCAATTTAACATATAGGTCCCATAACACCAGCGTAATGTCATCTACCTTTGCAGACTCATCTCTAAGGTTGAAGGTAAGCTCCAGGTTGTTGAAGAAGCAGTCAGCGAACTCTGGGTACATGTCTAACACCTCCAGGAGGTCTTCTCTCTGAATGGTGCTCAGGTCACAGTAACTTAGAGCTCGAACATCAGCATTGGACTTTCCAGGCTTGGCCAACACATGGATCATTTCTCCAAAGATGTCATTTTTTCCTGGTATCAACACACACAGAGACAAAACATCTTCTTGTAAGGTTCACTGGGATAGGGAAGTCTTAGCTTTAGTTGCTTCTACAAGAAGTCCTGCTCATTACAGAGATTCATTTGTGTCATGTTTTCTATAGGGACTTATCTCGCTATTCCTCAGGCTCTCTCACTAAAGTGCACCCAGCATGTTTGTTTTTGCGGATAATAAAAATCTAACAGCCCTCCCTCTCTGTGTGGATGATCTCCCAAGGCCTGTGCATCAGTTGTTTTTCCATCTTTGATCCATTATTTACGCTGAGGAATAACTCCTAACTTGAAGCAACTTTGATGTGGAGGGAAAGGAGGGTTTGATTGTGATTGACACACTTACTTCAAAGAAGAAATTTGTGTTGATAATGGCTATCACATAATGAATCCAGTTCGTCAGCAAACGTCTAGGTAGTAATTAAATCTAACTTGGGCTTAGTTTCGAAACTGGGGAATAAAAGAGTTTCCTCTGCTAAAATGAGTGTCCATTTTGCAGAGGGCTGGAGGTTTGGTTTAAAGGCCATGATGAAAAATCCCTTTGTTGGTCCCGGGGTTCACTAAATGCCAACACTGTAAGCAGGGGTTCAGGAGAAAGAGATATGATATGTTGGCTGCCAGTGTGCCTTTCACAGCATGCAAATGGACACCTTTCTACCACAGAGTACAGCCTTACACAGAGTGGTGTATTTCTCCCCCACATACAGCTCTCAGCACAAGGATTTAGATAGTCATTAGCCTGGATGGCGGTGTAAGAGACAAATTCACTCACTAGTGGAACAATGCTAGCAGCCTTGTTGGACTCAATATCATTACAAGAGGAAAAATGCTTTAGCCCTATCGGCTGACTGCTACCTTTTTAGAGGCTGGGGCAGTTTCGTAGGTGATAACATGCTAAGAAACATACAGCTTCTCACAAACAAATTGGAGCAAAATGGTGCTGATGGAGCATTATGTTTGAATCAAATATATACGGGTTGATATATGGGATCAGTGACTTTTCCTATGTGTTTGTTAATAATAGGTTTTGTGTGATGCAGCAGCTTTTGCTAAGCTTAAACCCCATTCTGTCAGGTGCAGCTTTGGAGAGCATTCATCTTAGGAATAATCGCAAGTTTAATCCGGGCCTGGCCTGTAGCACCTGGCTGTGGTTCACCAGAAAAAAGATAAATATTCATTAATCTTACAAGAAGATGAGTATTCAGTATCAGTATAATTACTATGGCAAAATATTGTTTAAAATTTCGAGCAATCGTTTTAGACAGTTTAGTCTTTTATTGTCCTTTTTTTATAATCACTGTTTTGCAGTTTTAACTCATTTCCCTGTGCTGTCAGAAAGTGACAGCTATTTCACCGTGTTCTGTGAAATTGCCAAATAGCATTTCATTTCATGGAGCCACTTAATAGAAATGTCAGAGTCTCAAACCTGCCACATGAACAGCCCTATTGCCCAGAGGACAAAAAAATGGGTGACGGCAGGCACACCTTGCCATTCTTGTCAAAATGTGTGAACACGATGTGGTTTAGCTGCCGTGTGACTTGAAAATTATTCACATTTTAACAGTTAATTCTTTGATATGCACACAAGTCATGCTGAGCTTCATTGTAAGTATTACTGTGTTAAAATAAATGTGCCCATAGGGATGCCTGCCTATCCTTTCCTCAGCTTTGACAGCTCTGAGCAGCATCTCCACATATTTGAAAATATCAACATTCTGGGCAGAGTGGGAGGTTAATGCCATCAATAATTCAAATATTTCAATCAATCAGAACAAACTACATAATTAATACACTTCACAAAAAATCAAAGGTGGAAACCCATGTGCAACCAAAGGCACATTCTGTAATTTTCTGACATCCTAGAAAGCATACTTTCATTTTTGTGCAAAAAGTGAACGTGGTAATTTCAAATCAATTCTTCCAATAAAACCCATGTGCTTTGAATACACATATTGATATATTAGCGTGACCTTTTTGTACACACTTCCTCTTTGACTATAAACAAAAAGCAAAGTCATATATTTGCTCATGCAAACTCACAAAACACTGAGGTCAGACTACAATTGAACCACCCTTCCCTTTATAAGAGCAGAACCAAAAGCAGCAGCATACATGTTATGTCTTTGTCTCAACGGATTTGATGCTGATATTCAACACACAAGCTGCTGAGAGATCTTCTATACAACAGGGAGATGACTTTTACAGTTTTTACACCTCTTGTGATAGGTGGCATACAATAGAAACTGCTACCTCATCCATGATACTGATGATGACACAGGCAAACAAAAAAATATCTTGGCTCAAAGAAGATAAAAAACACTCATCCACCAATAACAATTTCAGCTTTCATAGAACATACATAACAGTGTCTCATTGCAGTCATTTAGCACCCACTCTCTAGGCTACCCATTATTATACTTCCCATAATCAACAAGGGATTGTATTTACCGAGGATGGCTACCACAATGTCATCTTTCAGGATCTCAATAGAGCCGCGGGACAGAAAGTAGAGAGCGGTGAGCACATCACCACTGTGGACCAGAGTGTCTCCAGGAGGAGCATGAGTGGTTTTGAAGTGCATGGCCAAGGCCCTCAGGCAGCCTTTGGTGGCTCCTTGGAACGCTTTGCAGTTGGTAAGTAGATTCTTGTTGAGGTGAAGGCAGATATCCGCCTGCAGGCACTCAGGAAAACCTTTTAACACCTGTGATGCAGAGAAAATCCGTGAGTAAAATGCACAAAATATTCGTTTGAAATCCTCAAAGAGACGCATTTAGAATTGGTCTGCGGCCCAGGGGAAGCTGTGAGCAGCAAATGTGTTGAGATGAATGCACTTTTATTAAAAGAAACTGTAATTAAGGTTGACAATTGCACAGAGATGAGGATATGGGATGAAAACAATGTTTTATAGAGTCATAGACCCATTAACTACAGTCGGTTGCATATACATCGTAGGAAAAAGATCAAATGCAATATGGCAGACACTATGATGTTTCCAAATTAACACGCATTCCTATGAATTATATTAAGATGTAACAATTGCTTATTTTGTAGGATTTCCATAACAAATCTTAACTTGGATTAATGTACACGAAGCCTGCTCAGTTTTGGCTTTGTCTCTTTCTTTTCTTGAACTGGTAACACATAATATCGGACTTATCTGACCATTAACCACATTTAATAATCACAACTTTTATGCTTTACCCTGCTCCTTTATAGTGTTTATCATATATTACATGGTTACAACATTCTATGATTAAACGATTACTGCAAATTAAAACAAGAATGTGGATCCATAAATCCCAGCGTTGGATGAGAAGCTAATTTATGGGAATGTAATGCTTGAATTAATAAGTACACATTTAATCTTGCGTTAAATGCCAAAACATTTGTTGGGAAAATGAGAGAGAGATTCTACCATACTCCATAAAATTACGTGGTAATGAAACATAATCGTGCATCTTGCACCGTTAAAATCTAAATAGTATAATTAATTAAATATTAATTATCTTTGCTTTAAGATATGTAACGATGTCATGACAATGAGATGGATTCACAAAGAGATCATGCATAAGTGATGGAAATGTGACTACTGACACTGTCTGGATGATG
>NW_024040152.1:36615968-36643531 GCF_014851395.1 Micropterus salmoides
TTTTCCCCCTTACATCTGACTGAACAAAACAAAGGCACCTACATTCATGAAAACATCTTCTGCATAGTTGTCTGTGTCAGAATCCCACAAACACCTTGAAGACATCCTGAAAACATGAGAAAATTCATGTTTGAAGCTCTGAACTACTTTCAGAAAAACTACAACGCAATGTAATCAAAAGGAAGTGCCCTGCACTATGATATTACCATTATAACATTTTGTTGACAATAAGTCAGAGAGAACATTCTACTCTGTGGTATTTGAGATATTTTGTCCAGCTCCATTTACGTACATGATATAGGCAGAATATTAGAAACACTTTTCAATATAAAACTACAGCCATAAAAATTAGTGAGTCAATACCTACCTGACACTGTCAATAAACATTGTGGGATTGATTTTAAGTTGATGTATATGTGTAGAGCAGAGCTGAGTCCATATCAGCTACTGGCTACTACTACTGAAATGGTTGAGTATATTGCTATTTTGAAACCATAATCACACAGTAAAAAGAAGGATTCAACTCAGGAAATGTTAGTTAAATAATGCTGTCAGCAGTGATTGATTGGAAATCTTTCCTGGAATTCTTAAATGTCTTCTTAATACTTTTAAATACATTGGAGTAAAACTTTTTGTGTCACAGTTGACAATATTAGTGCTGTAAAAAATACTGTAAAGAAGTGTAAATTCAAGCAAAATGCCACTACAGGACAGTGGTGAGGGCAGAAAAATTGTATTACAGTAATACTGCCACTTGGGAATCCATTAACTGCACAATACACACACACATCCTCTAACTTGCTTTTATTATGGTAAAAAGGGTCAAACTTATATAATCTCTGGCTGCCCCTGTTCCCTATAAAACTGTCAGCAGTGCACAACATATTTTACACCTGCTTTACTCAGACAATAGAATACCACTAAAATATAGTAGTGTACAAATTGTAACAGCTATTTTTTTCAATACCAAATAATAACTCACTTGACTCCTTGTCCTCGTTGTTCCCCAATGACCACCTGCACAACAATCTTATATCTGTCAAACCCTGCATCTGTTGAGGAAGAGAAATTATCTGTTATAGTGCTGCGAACATGGTGCAGGAACAATACAGGTATGGTGTATCAATATGCTAAATTCACAGTGTAGCATTTACTACTACTACTCATTTAAAACATTTTACTAGAAGGATGAATACTGGTGACTATACTGTAAAAAAAAAAATTACTTTATACCCTTTTATTTAGCTTCATTCTTCTGGCTACATGTTTCATTAACTTCACATTGTACTTGTTTCCCTCCCCAAGGGATTCATCCTGCTTCTGCACTTCCAGGCCCCATTAATAAAAAGCAGCAGTTTGTTTCATAACTGGTAGGATCCCTTCAGTCTTTTGCCTTGAGGATAATTTCCAAGGCGATTTTGTTTAACCCAAAAAGACACGTTCAAATAACGATCATATCGCCATTTCACTGAATATGTATTGTGAATATTAAATCACTTCGGGTAACCATTTTCACTTATATTTGAGTAATTGTTTTGAACTACACTTTAAATATACAACAGTACTTGGATTCCGTGTCCTTCTGAGTTATAACACAAGAGAGGGAGAAGCATCACTCACTCTTCACTTTGCCCTTAATGCAGTCCGCCAGTGAACGGGACAGCTCTGGGACTTGCTCCGGGTCATACCGCATTCCAGACAGTTGCTCCCTAACAGTTTCCCGAATACACTCCTTCACGACGGCTGGCTTAAACCTGGAAGATTTTACAGTGAGCAAAAAGTCAGAAATTTTACTTGAATCAGTCACAGAGCCTGCTCTGTCAACTCATCGGCCTCTCTCATTAGGGATCATAAAGTTACAGAAATTGTTTTAAAAAATTATGTTATTATTATATTAATCCACCTACATTTGGCATTTGACTGGAGATATGTTTCACACTTTTCCTCACATTGTCCTTACAGCTATCGTTAGGTTAACTGACAGTCCATAAGCCTACTAACTAACGCTACAGTACTGACGCCAGTGCTGTTTGAAAACAAAACCCCAGACCAACGCCAGTCGTTGCTTTGCTAACATATAAACATATTGTTAGCAACAAAAGCTAAAAGGCTAAAAGCTAACTTCACCTGCTAGAAATGATATTAAACCACTCTAACCAACTCACTTGTGCTGGTGATTAGGTCGTATGAGGTATGTGTCTGACCCCTCCATCGCATGTCAATAATATAACTGAATGCTCGCTACAACAACAGAGAGGACACGAAGAAGGAAGACGGTTGCTAACAAGCTAATCTTAGCAGATTTGTATCCGTTACCATAGCGACGTTCCTAGTTTTCATAGTTTCCTGTTTCAAAATAAGAGTACGGTAAAGACGTTCGTACTGGACTGTTCAATGGTGTACTCTAAACCAGTGATTAGTGGGGTATTTATTTTAAGTGTATCTATTCCAGAGTTTTGTAAAGATCTTGAAAAGAAAGTTTTTTTATTTGATCAAATTGCCTTTTATTTCTGTGCTATTTTTCCTTCTGTTCAAAAAGACTGAGCTTCTGTTGAAAGTCAAACTACTACTTCTAAGATCAAAAATGAACTTTCATGCTTCATGTTTCATTCGGTAACATTTCCTCCTCCAGAATATTTAATAATTTGTGCGTGGTGAAGTTTTCTCAGTGCTCTTACCATATAATTTTAGTCAGTGTGAAAGGCAAATGGGAAGATGCCATTGGCAGCTCCATAAAAGGCCAGTAAGTAGAACTTGAAGATTATTTTGTCATACAGAGAAAAATGTAAATAAAGACACAGCTACAGTCATACAAGGAGTCTTGTACAACAACTCAAGGACCTCTCAGTTTCTCCAAGATATTTCTCATATATAAGCTTGACAGAGATGTTGCCTAAAACCTACTACCTCAACCAAATTGCTTATGTCTCCTGCTACTGAATTTGTATTTCTGTCCTTATCCCTGATTTTTGAGAGGAACAAAAATCCCTACTTCGTCTCTTTATTCACAAGGTTTCTTTTTCTGACAAGGAAAGCCTTTGATGTCATTTGCTACTAAAATGTCACTGTAACCTTGACCTTTTTTTTTCATATTACCCCATTCCCTTCCATTCCCTTTACTCCCACATGGATTGGTATTAGGTTTACGGCTAGCCTTAGTCCAGTATCCAATGATATAACACAGCAGATCCAATTCACTGCTGTCTTCATCATGATTTCAGAACTCCTCTGCTTTCAAGGCCTCTTCAACTGCAGCCAGGTCAGGCTTCAGGTGAATTGGCTTCACTTGCCTGAAAAAAGAGGCACAACATTGCTATGATTTCATAGATTTTATTTTCTGTCTTTAAAGATTAGTCTCTAACTTTGATAGCAGCAGGGATAGTCCTGGCACATTCTCTCCGTGTAAATCTCCCATCTTTGCTTGCTGTTAAGATAGGAAGATTGGATTTAAATCACACGTAAGTAGGAGGAAAATGGAAGAGATTTTCCACACTACACTGTACCAAATAAAATCAAAGTATCCAGTCCATTTTAAGTATCAAATATCACATATTGGCCAATTTGAACTTTCTGCATATTGTCTGCATCTGCAGTGATTCTGTTTCAAATGTAGGCTACATGATGATATATTAGAATCATTGAAGTTACTCAGTATGCATTCCAGATCAATTGTGCTTGTGTCAAAAAGCCAGAAGGGTAAACACTGTGTACTCAGTTTAATTTCTCATTATTTAGAGGACTGCAGGCCAACAGGAGGGGAGAGGTAAGCCTTTCATATCAGATAATAATGAGGCTAACGGTTGAACATGGTGTAATTCATTACAATCAGTATTGTTCATCACACAGGCCCTGATGAGGTATGAATGGCAAATTACAGTAATTGAATTACCCTATCTTCTAAAATTAAACCTGCAAATTAAGTTAGCAAAGCATTAGACCTTAATGGTTTGTTACAATGAGATGCTGATAAAAAAGTGTCTACATGCGTAGTTCACCAAAGGAGATTAAAGGTTTATGAGTTCATTATTTAATGTTAAGCATCATTTACTCTTGATAGCTGAGTGGGACTCAGGTTAATCTGTAAAGCATCATATAAGAATGTTTCATTGCACAATCAAATCTAATAAACACTTTTTAATCTCTTTTTTCAATTGATTTATTTCTCAGACAGAAAAGAAGTTAAAGCTGGCCTTGAAGTGAAAGTTGAAGTGGAACCATGCACAGGAGAAGGTGGCATTCATTGTGAGGAGCTACTGTATATCTGTTTCTGTATATGGCAATGATAATGACAGTAGCTCAATTACAGGCCATCCTCTGCAAATTGTTTTTATACATATTCTGAAAGTGCCTTCTATTTGAATAAAAATATAGAAGTTATTCTGCGACCCTGTACGCAGGATAAGCGGTTGACAATGGATGGATGGATGGAAAATATTAGTATATGTTTTCATTGCCTGTAAAACAGAGAAGTGATGCAGCATAACTGCAGGTGGCAGTGTTGCGTAATCTGGAAAACAGTTTCAGTTTCATTTCTCTTGCATTCTTTTAGTAGTTACTATATATTTCAGTCAATCCACACTAAGCACATTTCTTATGTGTATATATATTAGTAAATTAATGATAGTCAGAGATCAGTCAGAGATAAGCGTCCTAGGGCACCTTAACTATCCAAACACAAGCAAAGCAGTTATATTTTCATTTCATGGGCATTCCCTTCTCTTCATTCAAGTAGACAGTCAAGTGACTAATGCTTTTTATATGATCAACATCTTCCTTAGCAAATCAAACTTGAATTTAAAATTTAATTTATATAGTAAAACCATTTTATATACAGTGTATGTGTAAAACTCGACTAGAAGGTTTCCACACTTAAGTTTCACTTTCCCCAAACTCTGTATTACAGTCAAAGTGATGAGTCATTTGCACACCTTGTTTGTGTATTGTACAGATCAGCTGTTAGAGTTTTGTCTCCTCTTCAGGACCTGACACCACTGACACTAACAGCATGGCACTACAGGAATGGACAAGTATCTTCAAGATTAAAGCAAAGAAACTTAAACAAGAGGACTTCTGGTGTCTGGGGTTTGATGAAAATCTTGTGCCTGATTGCCCAAACATGGGCTGGAAGCAGTACATCAGGAACACATGTGCAAGGTCAGTGTGCTGGACTACTGTTAATTACTTCTGTTAGTGTGTACATATATTATTCTATATGTTAGGTTAATATAAATGATCAGTTTTGAAAGTTTTGCAGCTAAACTGATGAAATGTGATAGGTACATTACTGGGATAAGAAGATAGATAAATCAAAAATATGGCGATTAGAAAGGGAGGTACATAGTAATTAATTTGAGAACATCTCCAGCTCATGCCTAAGTAATAATGTAATAAAAGTAATAGGCTAATTTAATGAATATCAATTTCCAATCACATAACATTGTGACACAAATGGCATGTGACACAAATTAAGTTTGCACAAACTACACCAATAAGGTACATTACCATGTAAAATATTTTATATTTAGGCTTTATGGACAATGCTTGTATTAATTATTTTACTGTAACATATCACACAATATATGCATTTAATGCAGCAATTCTAAACAAAAAGTCATAGATTTAATAATAACATGCAGGCTTCTTGGCTTTTTATTGCACACATGAGACTAAAGCAGTTAAAATCAGAGAGGTGTTGTGTGCTTTGGCCTTGATCTAGAAGGGCTGCTATAAGTTTTGCAAACCACCAGGTGTCACTGTGTTGCATTTGAAGCCCCAAAGTTTTGAATAGTTGTTTTTCTTTTGGCACAAATAGAAAGAGAGACCTAAAGCTTCTTATGGCTTCATCTGCTCATCACTAGTAAGCAGGAAAGAGGTGACGTCAAATGGCTATATCTCCTCACATTTACTTTTTGCACTGACTTCAGTCTTTACAAACAACATTAATTAGCCAAAGAGTCAGTACTTTTTAACCCAATATAATTTCTTCTTCCAGATTATCGCTGCTTCCAAGTATTGTGTCTATAGCTAAAACTTGACTTTCCATCGTAACTTTGGTTGGTTGTTGCAATACTTTCTTTAACTTGCGTCTTCTTTCATTTTAAAGGTTCAAATGCACCAAGTGTGGAAGGGGCTGGCCTTCTAACCGGGTGATGGTGGTCTTCCACATGTGCTTGACAGGCGGCATTGGCTTTGTCAAGGTGAGGTGCTTCCGTCAGAACTGCAAGATGTGCGACAAAGCTCCAATGGAGACGCCTAGCATCAGCTCCGAGAACATTGACATCCTACTGGAAAATCTGGTGGAGAAGATAAGAATGAAATGCTACCATGAAAACCTGGGCAGAAGGAACAGGCCTAATATAAGCCTGGATGTCAAAAGTCCCCATGAGCCTGCTCATTGTGAGGCCTGCATTCAAGGCATCTGTACGAGGAGTTGAGCTTGTGTTGCTTCTATTAATTAAAGCCATCTATTAATTTAAAAACGTATGTCATAGTTGCCTCAGACGGTCTTGTATTTATTCCTGAAGTTTTTATTTTATTTTATTAAGAGTTTTAATGATGTTTTATGCCTAAACTCCTATGAGAAAAGCATCAATTGTTGTAAGTTATTATATGTATTCTTGTTGGTGCTCAGTTTTCTGTAACACATTTGCTTGTTGCTCAAAACCATTAAGCAAGCCTTGAAACAGAACTGTAATTGATAAATAAAGCTTATACAATCAGTAAACTAAATGTCTTTGTGATTTGTTTTGTGGGTATTTTCTGTTTTCAAATAAATTCTGTGAATATGTGAAATGTTTAAATAAGGCACTAAATGAGAGAATGAAGGCCTGTCCGTGAATGCTGACACTTAAAGCATGTATAAAGGAGTCACTAAGGCAACTGGTGACTCCTTTAACAGTAGAATACTTGGACATGTGCAGGTGAGAATATCAAAAAATGGAAATTTTTATTACAGTAGGTTTTAACTTTCT
Source organism: Micropterus salmoides (assembly GCF_014851395.1). Lineage (NCBI taxonomy): Eukaryota > Metazoa > Chordata > Actinopteri > Centrarchiformes > Centrarchidae > Micropterus > Micropterus salmoides. The sequence continues at coordinate 36,622,940 of NW_024040152.1, forward strand.
TATTAATGGTGTCAGCTGGGTGCTAAAGAGTCTATGGCACACAGAAAGTGATGCACTACATTTCTGACAGCAGCGATTATGAGCGGTTTGTTGGAAATACATACAAGAACTGCACTGTCAGTCACAGTGAGTAATGTTTTTATATGCTTAACATCTGTCATAGTGAAACAAACGTGCGTTCCTCACTCCATTCATAGTACTAAACTAGACCCGAAACTTAAGGAAACCAATTTTCAGCTTTTAGGTTTCATTTTCCTGAAACTCTCTTTTGGTATGTTCACAGTCAAAGTCTCTCAGCCTAGGGATGAGTCATTTTGACAAGTTGTTTGTGTACTGTACAGATCAGCTGTGTGAGTTGCATCCCTCCTTCAGCCCTGTTTTGTATCCTCTTTGGGCACCACGGACACTGATGATGGCACAACCCGAGTGGACAAGTATCTTCCAGATGAAAGCAAATATTCTTAAACAAGGAGATTCCTGGCATCTGCAGTTTGATGAAAGTATTGTGCCTAACAGCCCAAACCTGGGATGGGAGGAGTACATCAGGAACACAGGTGCATGGTGAGTATGCTGGACTATTGTTAATCACAATGGTTGGTGTGTGTATTTACAGTATTGTATATGTCAGGTTAGTATAAATTATGGTATAGTGGGTGCACTATAGGTTTATTAAGGTTTGTGTGTGTGTGTACTATGTGTATTTGCACCACTTAAGTTGAATGGAAAAAAATCTGTTCACATAGTCAGACTGTGGTGACTCACGTCTGATTTGGGGACAAAAACTGGCCCCGTCAAGGTAAACCATTCCAGTTTAGGGTAAAGACTTGTTTACTGATTAAGATTAGGATAAGAGTCAAGTTAATGGAAATTAATGCCATCTACAGTGTGACAAAAGCTGTGTTATTTGGGAGTTAAGAGTTATCTTGAAAGAAGAAATAATCTCATTGGCTAAGCTATAGGTTTTAGGTTGGCAACACTTAAATGGCAGAGAAAGAGTTCTGGTTTCATAATGTAATCAGGAGGAAGGTGACTTCACATTGCTCTGTCTCCTCCTATTTACCTTATGCATTTGTATCTCACCATGTTATTTAGCTAGAGAGTCAATCACTTGGGTCAGCCAAAAGACATGTAAACTCAATCACATAATGTCTTCTACCAGATTGTCGCTGCTTCCAAGAACTTTGTCTATAGCTAAAACTTGAGTTTCCATCGTAACTTTGGTTGGCATTAATTAAGAGCCAGTTTAGACTTTCTTTACCTTCAGCTTTCATTTTCAAGGTTTGACTGCAGCTGGTGTAAAAGAGGCTGGCCTTCTAACAAGGTGATGGTGGTCTTCCACATGCGCCTGGTAGACAGGCAGGGCGTTGTCAAGGTGAGGCGCTTCCGTCAGAACTGCAAGAAGTGCGACAAAGCTCCAATGGAGACGCCCAGCATCTCCACAGAGAACATCGATATCCTCCTGGAGAATCTGGTGGAGAAGATAAGAATGAAATGCTACCATGAAGACCTGGGCAGAGGGAACAGGCCTTTTATAAGCCAGGATGTCAAAAGTCCCCATGAGCCTGCTCATTGTGAGGCCTGCATTCAAGGCATCTGTACAAGGAGTTAAGCTTGTGTTGCTTTCAAGTCAGCCTTTCTTTCATTAAAAACAAATAAATCATATTTGTCTCAAGCTGTTTTGAAGATTTTTTTTAGTTTTAATAATGTTTACTGCACTGGCGACCTGTCCAGGTTGTACCCCGCCTTTCGTCCGATGTCAGCTGGGATAGACTCCAGCCCCCCGCGACCCTGTACACAGGATAAGCGGTTGACGATGGATAGATGGATGGATATTTACTGCCTGAGCTCATACTAGCATCAACTGGCAGAATAAGACGCTTCCCCATGTCATTCAGCTTCATTTTCTTGCTTCCTCTAAATATTTTTTCCTCTATACAACAATCAAGTACATGTATGCTTTCATGTTTTTGCTTGTTGGCAGTCAGTTTCTTTAACATATTAACTCTTTATCTCGAAAGCATTAAACATGCCTTCTATCAAACAGAAATGTAATGGATAAATAAAGCTTGCACGAGCAGCAAACTAAATGTATTTGTGATTTGTAGTATGGGTAATTTGTGTTTTCAAATAAATTGGTCAAATGTATTTATTATTATTTAATATGTAAATATGGAACTAAATGAGAGAATGAAGGCCTGTCAAAGAATACTGACACTTGAAGCCCGTATAAAAAAGTCACTAAGGCAACTGGTCTGGTCTGAATTTTAGTCCATGGTACACAGAAAGTGATGCACTACATGTTTATGACAGTGTTCAGCAATTTGTTTGAATTAAGAGATAAACAACAATTTGAAACAACAAAGAACAAGTGTCACACTGTCTCAAAAAAGGTATACTGGCAGGAGGTATGGGGATTAAAGCATTGTGTATTGGAGCAGAGTTGTGCAGCCTGTTTAATTTTTTGATGGACAACATTAATATAAAACAAAAAAAGGGTTGGCTGACAGAAAGCTTGAGGTGAGGCCAGAGAACATATGTTTCAGGCCACCCACTGCTTATTTGCGTACAGTTGGCAGGTGTGACACTGATGCCGCTGTGGTCATTTGTCACCATCTACAAGTCACACACTTCGATACAACCCATTAACTGTGGGTTATCTGTATTTTGTATGAAACCACTTGCAGGAAAAGTAGCCGCCTTGCAGAGTTTTCCATTTCCCACATCATTTGCCAGGACTTTGTCCACATCACGCTTGGTTTACAGTGGCGCTATGTATATCTTGTTCACTAAGGCTGAATTTAGTCTAGCAAGAGTTGGTTTGCCAGGTAAGTGGTGAGTCTGTCTTTGTTGTCTGGCAATGGTTATTTATGGATAAGATCAGCAGACTTATTAGAATCTAAATAGACTGTCTACATTTTAGATGACTGATACAATAGACAAATAAAAGTAAATGTTCTCATAAAGCAGTGTGAGGATTATTCTGTGTGTTCTGTGCTATACTGAAGAACTGCTTTCATTTGACAGCTGTAGAAAGATAAAGACTAAATCTTGACATCATGAAATCCAAGGACATTATACTGAAGGTAAAGTAACTTCTCCTGCTGCACATTCTGTATGTTATTTCTAAGACTAAACACAGCATCAGTTCTAATAGACTGTCTCTGTAACTGATAACCTTTTCTTTAATAGTGAATACCTAAATACGTAAATGGTTTTAATATTTTAGGTGCTTAAATTGAAACAATTGTTGTTCTATTTTAGTGTCTCCCTCCATCAGTCAGGCCCACTCTGGTCATGTTTGTCATTCTCATACCAGGTAAGCTTTTGGGTAAGGACTTTTAGGCATGAGGTCTTCCTCACATCAAAAGTTATTCTCAGAAACATAACCAACAAGGTAGCACCAGTAACGAATCATGAAAGCACAGAACAATGTATACTGCATGAACAGCTGAACTATATATATTGTATGTGCCATATTGTCAAGCCAAATACTGGAAGACTGTAAGTCAATCAAAATCCCAGTGCTTACTGGCAAACTAAAGCTGAGCACTTTGTAAGTTGCAGGTCTTCTGTTTTGTTGAAAATCACAGGAGCCAAATCATGTTTATGACTGGACTTATGACAAATCTCCTCATCAGGTGTGTGGAGTGCTATTCAGATGAACTGCTCTCAGCCAAACCAACCCGCCCTGCTGAATGCTCTAAATCCAGTCTTTAACCTGAGCGATATACGACCTGTCATGAACATGACAACCTGCACCAACATCTTTACAGACTTCATCATGTATGGGATACTAGGAGTGGTATGTTGCAGATGAGTGGACTGAGTGTGTATATGCATTGTACCCTTTATTTAGCATTTGGCACTTCTCTTAGAATGAAATTCCTCTGATGTATAGTAAATTTGGCAAATCACTAATAAGTCATTTATATACAAGGAGGAGCTTTATAAATGTATAATTTAGTATAATACATTTAATATTGATAAACAATAAAGAGTCACAAGAAAACTGACACATATCATTCTCCTGTCTTTAACCAAATGTTTCCTCCATTAAACAACGTCTTTGTGTTGCTGTGCTCCACTGAGACTTCCTTAAGGATTCGTGCTGTCCCCCAAAAAACACATTAGGTTAAAGTATCTTGTCTTTCAGGATGAAAAGGCTCAACTCTTGATCACTTACATTTGGCTTAATTATGTGAGTAGTGTAAACCTCCATTCTAATTTCGCAGTCAGTAGTGTAAAGACAACTGTGGGATTATTTTTTGTGAATTATGTGATTGTTACTTATGGTATACCTGCTCTGCGTGCTGATGCCAGTTTTGTTGTTTCAGTGGTGGATAAACGAGTTTATCAGTTGGGACCCAATCACCTGCGGAACCAGCAGGATATCTCTTCCCAGACAAAAGTTTTGGATTCCAGATGTTGTAATCAATGAATTGTGAGTTCCATACTATATATACTCTATATAAAACCAGGCACTGTATTTACAGTACATACAACACACTCTTACAATACTTATTTGTTAAGGATAAGGCTGGTATTACACAACATTTTTATTACTGTCAACAAGTCCCATGAAAAGACCAAAACCAATGATGTGTTAGTCCGTATCTCAAAGCTCATACCAAACTTCACTCAAACAGGAATAAATTGTGTGTGACTCTTTTCAGCAGCAGATTAATACATATTTGGTGGTCTAGTGAGTATTTCGGGCAGCAGCAAAAAGTGACACATCTAAATTCTGAAATGCAAACTGCGTCTCTCCAAAGCACCACAGAAAGCAGGGCTCTCCACTGCTAGGTCCTTTGACTCTATTGTCTCTGTGATAAATTCAATGTAAAGTATCACATAGCAGCTGAACCTAACATGACTGTGCTTTGTACAACTTACTGACTAGTTAGCGCTGCTGTATATCGTGAAATTATTTGAAATGATTGGCTTTGATGGGAAGAACAGATACCCAGTCTGGGCAAAGGCCAAAAATGTGAAGCCAGAACTTCTTGTTTCCTCTGCTTTATGCTATAATTTAGAAATAGGACCATGCTCTCATATTGCAAACTTTTCACTCATAACTCCTCTGCTGGTTCCTGTCTTGCAGTATGGATGAAAACACCGCTCCCTTTGTCCCGTATTTGTACGTGAATAGCAATGGTATGATAAACGATGCTCTTCCAGTCAAAGTTGTCAGCTCCTGTAACCTCGATATCTACACCTTCCCCTTCGACATACAAAACTGCACTTTGACTTTCAACTCCTACCTGCACTTTGGTAAGGCACTTCACACAATGTCAGTTTTGGTCAAAAGAATTGGAAATGTGACCGTAAAGAGGCAGTAAGTAAGCTTTGTCCCTTCTGTAAAAATAATGCATGAGAGTGCCTTTTTTGTGCTTATTTTGTACCACGGCCACTTACCAAAGGAAAAAGGAAACAGACAAATAATCATGTATTTAATAAACGTTTGTGTGCAAGCCAAAGTTAAACTATAACAAAAACACCATGTGACGTGTGATACCTTAGGTTCACTGTGTCTCTGGACAAAGGTTTTATTGTTAATGCACCATGACAACATCTGTTGCATTATGAGCCAATTTCAGTTCAGTCATTGCAAATTGATTCACCTGTAGTCTATGCACAATCACAGAGAGTTTCAGAGGGGTCCACTATTTCTAGCTTTTTTTCAACATTTTTACCCTTTTTGTCAGGAGTTTGGAACAACAAACATGAATAAAATATATATATATAATCTATGCAAATTTCATGAATATAATAATAAATAATTAATTCCTACATCTCTCTAATGTGGATATGTGTGTTTATCTGCCTTGACAATTACCGGATGGTAGATTTCATTGTTAATCTCTCCCCAGCGATGGACGTAAAGATTTTACTGGGCACGTCTGCAGAAAACATCACTGAAAACTCCAAGATGGTGATGACCACCATGGGGGAGTGGGAGCTGCTGGATATCACCTCCCACAAGGACGACCCAGGACTTGATGAAAGTCAATACATTGATGAGCTTGCATTTCATGTAAGTTGATTATAATGTCTTAAATTGACAGTAAGCTGCATTTCACGATTAGATTGAAAGAGTGGATAACTGGGTTAAAAGCAAGCAAACCTATATTGTGAAGTTGCAGTACAGTGAAGATACTATGGGCCGAATTTACTAACACCCTGAATAAAGAGTACAAAGTGCGTATATGTTCCAAAATATTGCATGTGTTATTGTAGTTACCTATTGTAACCTTAACTAAGAATTAATAATAATAATAATAATAATAATAATAATAATAATAATCTTTATTTGTAGAGCACTTTTGAAAAACAAGTTACAAAGTGCTTTAACAAGTGGAAAGGCAATAATACCCAAAAAACAATAATACAAAAACAATACAAGATAAGAGAAAAGAAAAGACTAAAATACACGTTTAAGATAAATATAAAATTAGTAAAATAGAATAAAATAAAAGGGATAAAATAAAGTCAAATAAGATTGGGAAAGGCTCTCCTATAAAAGTATGTTTTATGAAGGGACTTAAAAGAGTTCACTGACTCAGCTGACCTGATTTCCTCGGGCAGGCTGTTCCAGAGCCTCGGGGCCCTGACAGCAAACGCTCTGTCCCCTTTAGTTTTCAGTCAAGACTCTGGAACAGACAACAGACCTCTGCCCGAGGATCTCAAGGTACGTGCTGGTGCGTATGGGACTAAAAGGTCAGAAATATAACAAGGCGAGAGGCCATGAAGAGCTTTAAAAGTGATCAATAGAATTTTAAAGTCAATTCTAAAACATACTGGGAGCCAGTGTAATGAAGCTAAAATAGGGTAATGTGGTCATATTTCTTTGTTCTGGTTAAAAGCCTGGCAGCTGAGTTCTGGACAGTCTGGAGTCGATCAATAGATTTTTGGGTTAAACAGGTGAAAAGGCTGTTGCAATAATCCAGGCATGATGAGATGAAGGCGTGTAAAATGGTCTTGGTGTCCTTAAAAGTTAACATAGATCGAATTTTTGCTATATCTCTAAGTTGATAAAAACATGATTGAACAAGCTTTGTGGTGTGCTGCTCGAAATTTAAATTACTATCAAACCAAACACAAGGTTCTTTGCCACAGGCTTAATGTGATTTACTAGGGAACCAGCAGATGGCAGTATTTGATTTGCCATCTGCTGGGACCCGATGACCAGGATTTCTGTTTATTGTTATTGTTTATTGTTTCTGAATTACTGCGTAGATGACAACAGGTGCAATCACAATGGAGGTGGCAGTATTTAAATGAGGGTTTTGCGTGTTTTAATGGTTTGCGCCATGTAGAGTCAGGAAGGAAAGTAGCCACTGCGTAAAAAAGTTATTTTTTTCATTCAGAGCATCCCGAATATGTGGAAATCGTATATTTACCTGCCCATCCTGTGTAAGATTGCACAAAGTACTTGGTACAGCACACCTGAAAAACTGCTTTGGGAAACCCTAGCAGAAACAGATACAGTATCTGTCCACTAAATTGGACATTATGCATTGCTGGCTATATTTCAAAAACAATTAACTATTACTGATTACTGTATTTCTTGAAAATACTTTATGTGCACTAACCTTTTTGGATGTAAATCAATGGATTTATGTTATTAGAATGTAAAACTTGCAGTTTTTGTAACAAAAACAATATTTTGTGCAGATTAGTTCCATTATGTGAGTAACATGTAGTGTGTTGCAGCAAGTAATAGAAAGACATTCAGGATAGTGGAGCAAATTCCATCAGCAAGTAAGGATAATATTAGTGGCAGTGATGATGAATGGCTGCCAGAAATAGGTGGAACCCCAAACGCTAGCAGCAGTGATAGTGGAGCTGAGGGTGCTGAGAAAGAGAGGCTGAGAAGTCAGACGTGAGGTTCAATGTTTTTGCATTGCATTAAAATGTATTAGAATATGTTAAAATATGTAACCACATTAGTTTAACAGCCTTAAAAATATAGTTTTCGCATACCATATTATTTTATTCATTGGTTTGTTAAATAAATATTTCTGCAGTTAAAACCTTAGGCGCATGCTGTCCACCTTAGTGGACATTTAAAAAACTCCTTGAAAAATTTGTTTGAAAAAATGTTTTTTATTTTGCATGCCTAAAGAGCAATAAAAACACATAGGAAAAAAATCCTGACAGAGGCTGTCATAATTCATGCATGAAAGGGCTAAAACAACAGGGAAATACTTGATGTCTTTCCATTTTCACTATGACTGACGATTTCTCTAACTCAAAATTGCACTGTATGTTCGTTTAATCATCATTACCCTTTAAATATACAGTTTTTCAATTTCAAAACTGAACAGAAAAGGTGCCTGGCGTTTTGCTTTATTCCCTCTGCAGATCAGAGTGAAGCGCCGGCCCACCATGTATGTGGTGAATCTCCTGATCCCGAGCTGTTTCCTCATCACAGTGGACCTCTTCAGCTTCCTGTTGCCTCCCCAGACTGTGGACCGATCCTCCTTCAAGATGACCCTGATCCTGGGCTACACAGTCTTCCTGCTCATCATGAACGACCTGCTGCCTATCACTGGAAACACCATACCTCTCATAAGTCAGTTATCTATTGAAACCTGTTATATCTGTAGCTTGCTTTTAAATGTGTTTTTTTTATTCTGCTGTTAATCTAGTTGTTACTAAGAAGCATCTTTAGACATACATATCTCACTCGGCTCTCTCTGCCAGATGTGTTCTTCTCTATCTGCCTGGCTCTGATGGTGGCAAGTCTACTGGAGACTATCATCATTACCAATCTGCTGTGCGGCTCTGCTGACTTCCCTCCCGTCCCTCACTGGGTCAGGGTGTTTGTTCTTCACATCCTTGGCTGCTTGGTACGGCTTCCTCCAAAGCCCAGAGATCTAGAGGACACAGTCATCCACAATCCTGCTGCACTAGGTATGACTAGGTAGACTTGGGATGTGGTTTCACACAAAGGCAAAACTATTCATGCAGTCATGTGCATTATGAGGTGCAGAAAGTCTGCGTTTGTTCTGCAAATTCTGGGCTGTCTTGTTTGCCTGTCTCAGAAGACTAAGGGATTGAGGTATACCATTAATAGGTAGTTTTATGGTGGTTAAAATTAATTAGAAAATGACTGAATATACAAAGTACATCAGATGGATCAACATGATGGTTGTCACACATACACCACTTTAAACGAAAAAAATTCAACATTTTTCCTTTAAAACTAGACATGAAACCTGTGTTGGCACAGCAAAAAGCAGATGAGAGGCCTCTCGAGGAGAAAGGTCCAGCGGTGGAGGGAAAAGCCTTTCAGGAGCTGATGAGCCTGGCCAGGGACCTCCAGGCCATCCGCCTCCAAGTGGAGCAGCATCTGGGTGGAAGCCAGAAATCGGAGGAATGGATCCAGGTGGGTTTCGTCATAGACCGCCTGCTGTTCGGCATCTACCTCCTCTTCATATCAGTCAGCTTCATTACCATCATCATTATCTGGGTAAACTCATATGGTCAGTAACTACCTGCTGTATGCTTTAAGGGGCTCAATTTCTGCAGTATGTATGTATGTATGGAGTGACTCAAATGTTTTTGGAATACATGATTTTTTTATTTTGATTTGATTAGATATTTATACAAACTCCAAAGTTATTGCCTAGTTGTTAATAATAATGGAAATATTATCACTATTGGACATTAAATTATTACTATATTGCCTATAGTTTAAACCCCTTTGTGTTATGATTGAGGAAACTATTTTATACAAATAAAATGACTTGAAGAAATTCTTTTCAGTTTTCGACTGACATTCATTTCTAACATAATAATCATGTTCCAATTGTTATTTTTATTGATTTTGTAATTTTAATGTCAGTTTTGAATCCTATCGTTGACAGTCAAGAGCCAACATAATTAGAAAATGTAGTTATCTGCTATCAGTGGCTCACCCAAAAGAGAATATAACAATGAAATAAATCCTGTAAGATAAATAGCAGCTGTCATTTGATCTATAGATAGTAGGCTATGATTATGATTTTAACAAAAATCCCAACAAATGCCATGCCTTTACTGAATTTATAACCCAATTTTTAACCCAATCTCTAAAATTATGAAGAAACTTAAGACTGTTTTTAAAAATCAAAGCAATAAACATTTGTCTAGTTAGTGAATAAATAATTTGGTAGAATAAAAATGCTATAGGCCTACAGCATGGCCATAAGTATGTGGACATTTAATCACAAGACTTTGCTGCAGGGATTAGCAAGTTACGGCACTGATGTTGGGCGATAAGGCCTGGCTCACAATCAGCCTTTCGAATGATCCTAAACGTTTTGGAATGGGTTGAGTCCAGGGCTCTGTGCCAAAAAGCTGGAAGCACACGGTCGTCTAAAATATAATGAATGCTGTTCAGATGCATGATGAATTAAGTGGCCTGGCCCAATATATGTCTTCATACCTTCCCACATGCAATAACATAATAAGCAAACTCCATGATAAAAAACTATTTTACACCCAATAGTTTTTTTAATCTTGAAGATTCATCGTACATGTAGTTCTGAATATGCAGAACTTGCCAGGAGGCAAGCAGGAGGGTCATTTGAAATCATTTACCAAAACAGCATTCCTGTCAGCTGTTCAGACTTAAGTATTTTGTTTTAGAAAAGGAAAACATGGATCACAACGTGTACATTTACAGTGTACTGTAAAACAAAAATCTTACTTACTTAAATCTTATTTATCTTATCTGCACTACCCAAAATCACATTAATGTTGGACACCTTGAACACTCACGTGTCCTTTTGGGTCTTAAATGAAAAACACACTTTTATTGTCTGGATGATGATGATGACTATTATGGTTTCCTACTGTAGGGACTATCACTTTTCAAATCCCTTTCCCTGATAGACAATAACAAAAGTAACAGATTCACAGAGTGTTATAAAAGTATATTTGGTAAGCTTCCCTGATATTATGGCGCTTAATATATCCTTTATGTATTGTTAATGTATGATGAATTTTTGTATCCCGTGCCTGGTTATTTCTTGCATGTATTCTTTAATTTTCTTTTTCTGAAATACATATATATATATTTATTTATTTTGTTTATTTGGTTGTTTTTTCCCCCCATAGTGTTAGCTATCTGATAAGGATAAGTGAAAATTTTATGTATGTTTTGATTGTGCGTTTTTTTTTATGCATATATATTTGTGATATGGAAAATGTATTGGCTCTCTGACTTTGTTCTGTGTTTTTGTATGCATCTGACTATTTTTGTCATTTATAATAAACAAGTTTATTTAAAAAATAAAATAAAAAAAAAACTGTAGATATGCACTTTGCAACCCAGGGACAACACAGGGTTAAACAAACTTAAAAATGTTTTGAAAAAACGTAATGTCTCTTTAGTAAGTTTAGCCAATCAGGAACGATCATTACCCCTCCCAGCTGAACATGATTGACAGGTTACGACATAACTGCATGATCTTGCGCAACCCTGCGCTATTGTATGCGAGAAAGAGAGAGGAGACGAACATGCGTGATGGCGACAGGAGAAATAACAGGAAATTAATAGTGATGGGCGAAGCGAGGCTTTGTGAAACATTGAAACGTTTGAAGCAATTGTGCCGGAATTGTGTCGAGGCTTAGAAACACTTCGACACCCGTCTCCACGGTGACACCTACCTAATCGGAATACTTTGATTTCCGAGGGTGAAGTCTTTGTTGCAGATACTCACAGGACATAAAAGGAATAGAAATAACAGGTAGTTGAAGTTAGTGAGTAGAGAATATAACAAAGTATACAAATCTAAGAATACAGCCTAATAATGATAATAAATGTGGATATCTACAGTATTATACAGTAGCTTATTAACCAAAGGTGTAATGATAATTAGCAGGAAAGATATATGCCCTAGTGTAATAATAATTAATAATCATGAGTGCTGGCAGTGATGAGGTGTAACTGAGTAAAGTTGAAGTTGTTTCAAGAATGATAAATGAAAAGTGGAATAATGTCTCACATTTGTTATATGTCAAGAATTGTATTCAGAAATATTCAGCTGTTTTGGGGCTGAGTCAGGGTTTATTTTCATAATTGACATGAGGTAATATTTGCCGAATTTAACAAAAAGTGTATTAGATAAGAATCGCAAAGTACCCCTTTAAGTAATAGAATTCACTGCTTGAAAACAGCTCGTTTGTAGTCCAGCCGTTTCCCTCAATTGTATGAAGCTGCAGTACCGGAGGCTGCAGTTTCAGGACCCCTGCGATCCTGGGACCGCAGTTCTAGGACCCTAGTTCTTTGTGACAGCGCCATCTAGTGGAGTGGTGGTGGTAATGCACAGCAACACGAAGGAGGTTAACCCTGTCTGCTAGCACGTCGGCCGTGAGGCAGATGTGCGCAGCTTTAGGGTTAACCGGTCAACATGCATATAATCAATAACTTAGGTTTAGGCACACACACCTTTGCTGTGGTAAGGACAATTGGCTTCGGGGGGCTGTAAAGAGTAACATAGCTAGCTAGCTAGCCAGTCACTCAGCTGGCAGTATCAAAGTAAATTAAAGCTGCAAGCAGCGTTGGGCGGGCCCTCGCACTTATAAGCGCGTCCGCGTGTGAGCCGGCCGAGTTGCATATTCTGGAGCTCTGCCGGTGCGGCTGTGAATTTGCTACGCGGTTATGACGCCGCATGAAGGTGTTATATGTCACTTCCTGTGTCCCCTATGTGGAGCTACATAGCACTTGCCGCTATGAATATAAATCGGTGTTGGCGTGTAGATGTCTGCGGGGTGGGAGAGTTATCAAGCACGTAAAGTTTGTTTCAGATGTGAGCATGTACACTGAACAATAATGTACCCAAACAATAAAATAAATTCCTTTTATATTTCCCTGCCTTGTTGTTTATGTGTACATACAGAGGAAGAATGTGAGAACAGCACACATTTCATCGTTACTGTGTGCTGTACCGCAGTTCTGTGTCCATGCATGCAGCAAACTGAAAGCACCGTCTGTCGGAGCGTCTACGTGAAAAGAGAAGGAAGACATTGCTGGTAGTATTGTCTTCAGAGTTGTTAAACACCTCAGCGCACTGAAGGAAGCCATCTGACTGTGTGAGGGGCAAGATCGTTGATGTCTGCAGGCAGAGTAGGAGCTCTCCTGTCTGACTGGTCCACCAATAGCAGAGAAGATGACCCCTTGAGACACAGCCCCTCCTCATTTGCATAATGAGGCAGAAATGCATACAAAAATTTAAAAAAGACAGGCAGAAATAAATACCATGGGTGAAAATAAATAAGGTAAATAAATACAAAGGAAGAATAAAACAGACAAAAATATTAAACACACACATAAATAAATACATTAAAAAAATTTGTAATAAATAAAGTTGAATAAACAAATAAGGTAATTATAACAAAGGTGAATAGTAAAGGCACTAATTAAAATATACATTTATGTCTCCTTGTATAATTTAATTACTACCTACATTTATTTATTTACTTATTTTTTTGTGTATTTAATTGGATGCTTATTTATTTATTGAGCATTTATTTATTTCTGTATTTATTTCTGACTGTGTCAGGATCGGTCCTCCATAACGGGGTGGGAGAGTTATCAAGCACGTAAAGTTTGGTTCAGATGTGAGCATGTACACTGAAGTTACAACAACTTCCTGTGTCATGGCGAAGACTTGATCTCTGACGCCACGCCACGGACACACCCATTGACGAAAACTCGCAAATAGCACAACTTTTCATCTTCAATGCCTTTAGAAGGCACAGCACAAATTTGAAGTCGGTCGGACTAAATTCCTAGGAGGAGTTCGTTAAAGTACGAAGTGTGTAAATCATCCAAAATTTGACGTAAAATTCAAAATGGCCGACTTCCTGTTGATTTTAGGGCATCGCTCCAAGAGGCTTTTTTGTGCGTCTGGACAAGATACACGTACCACAGAAAATTCGTGCACGTAGGTAAAACGTGCGGCGGGGGCTGCTTCGTTAAAAGTCACTTCCTGTTGCCAGCAGGTGGCGCTATGACTGTCTGTGAATGTCAGCATGTACATGTGTTCAGGGCGGGACTCTCATCCTACATGTACAGTTTGGTCCAGATGTGAGCATGTACACTGAAGTTACGACAACTTCCGTGTCATGGCGAAGAGTTGATCTTTGACGCCACGCCACGGACACGCCCATTGACGAAAACTTGCAAATAGCACAACTTTTCATCTTCAATGCCTTTAGAAGGCACAGCACAAATTTGAGGTCGGTCGGACTAAATCCCTAGGAGGAGTTCGTTAAAGTACGAAGTGTGTAAATCATCCAAAATTTGACGTAAAATTCAAAATGGCCGACTTCCTGTTGATTTTAGGGCATCGCTCCAAGAGGCTTTTTTGTGCGTCTGGACAAGATACACGTACCACAGAAAATTCGTGCACGTAGGTAAAACGTGCGGCGGGGGCTGCTTCGTTAAAAGTCACTTCCTGTTGCCAGCAGGTGGCGCTATGACTGTGGGTGAATGTCAGCATGTACATGTGTTCAGGGCGGGACTCTCATCCTACATGTACAGTTTGGTCCAGATGTGAGCATGTACACTGAAGTTACGACAACTTCCGTGTCATGGCGAAGAGCTGATCTTTGACGCCACGCCACGGACACGCCCATTGACGAAAACTTGCAAATAGCACAACTTTTCATCTTCAATGCCTTTAGAAGGCACAGCACAAATTTGAGGTCGGTCGGACTAAATCCCTAGGAGGAGTTCGTTAAAGTACGAAGTGTGTAAATCATCCAAAATTTGACGTAAAATTCAAAATGGCCGACTTCCTGTTGGGTTTAGGCTATGGCTCCAAGAGACTTTTTTGTGCGTCTGGACAAGATACACGTACCACAGAAAATTCGTGCACGTAGGTGAAACGTGCGGCGGGGGCTGCTTCGTTAAAGGTCACTTTCTGTTGCCAGCAGGTGGCGCTATGACTGTGGGTGAATGTCGGCATGTACATGTGTTCAGGGCGGGACTCTCATCCTACATGTACAGTTTGGTCCAGATGTGAGCATGTACACTGAAGTTACAACAACTTCCTGTTTCATTGCGAATCATCGACGCCACGGACACGCCCATTGACGAAAACGCGCAAATAGCACAACTTTTCATCGTCAATGCCTTTAGAAGGCACAGCAGAAATTTGACGTCGATCCGACTAAATCCCTAGGAGGAGTTCGTTAAAGTACGAAGTATGTAAATCATCCAAAAATGGCCATAAAATTCAAAATGGCCGACTTCCTGTTGACTTTAGGCTATGGGTTCTTGAGGCTTTTTTGTGCGTCTTGATACGATACATGTCCCCAGAAAATTTCGTACATGTAGGTTGAACGTGAACGAGGGGCTAATCATTTCCAATTTTCTAGGTGGCGCTAGCGAGTCATTTTGCCACGCCCATGTGCGAAACTTGTAGAATACGAAATTTTTCACCGGTTCTGACATGTTTGCAAATTTTGGTGAGTTTTCGAGTATGTTTAGGCCATGTCATTTGGGCCTACTTTGCAGAAAAAAAAAAAAAAAAAAATAAAAATAAAATTAAAGCTGCAAGCAGCGTTGGGCGGGCCCTCGCACTTGTAGCGCGTCCGCGCGTGAGCCGGCCGAGTTGCACATTCTGGAGCTCTGCCGGTGCGGCTGTGAATTTCCTACGCGGTTCCGACGCCGCATGAAGGTGCTATATGTCACTTCCTGTGTCCCCTATGTGGAGCTACATAGCACTTGCCGCTATGAATATAAATCGGTATTGACGTGTAGATGTCTGCGGGTGGGAGAGTTATCAAGCACGTAAAGTTTGTTTCAGATGTGAGCATGTACACTGAACAATAATGTACCCAAACAATAAAATAAATTCCTTTTATATTTCCCTGCCTTGTTGTTTATGTGTACATACAGAGGAAGAATGTGAGAACAGCACACATTTCATCGTTACTGTGTGTTAGAGCATGGGAGAACAGTGGATACTTTTAATACAGCCCACACCCCTAATACTGTGTAACTATAACAAGTAGAGAACAGAAGAAAAAGATGTTCTTTCTTTACAACTGTCTGCATAGCTTATTCATATTGTGTAATGAATGAAAATAAATAGGCCTACTAGGCTCCTCTCTACTTTGACATTTAAGATTAGCTTGTTTGATCCACCTTCATACACATGTGACATTACTGTACAACTTGAGAAAGGTGAGTTGTTTTCTGCTCCAGCCTGCCTAAAAGAAAAGCGTTTTTGGGATTAAATGGACTTTATTAGCTGCTGCAGTGCAGGATGAACTCAGAACAGACCCATTTCTCACCTTATTATTCTAAATCATGCAACGAAGAAGAAGAAATGCATAATAAATCCTGGGACAAAATCTGTCCACAGCATGTAGTCTGATGAACAAGACTTGTGTTATAGCTGACTTGGGCAGTGAAATGTTTAATTTTTTTAATTCATGTGGTCATAGTTGTCCACAACTCAAATCAGAATATAAGAAGAAATGTTTTATACCACCTCAAGAAGGCTTCCTATCAGAAAGGTAGGAAGGTATTTCAAATGTACAACTGCAGTACTTAATCTAAGTAAAGTAATTTCCCTGACATTACTGTGTTACGCATGTAACAGGTTTTATACTTCCTGTGAGTATAATCCAATCAATCTTATTTTCATACTGTATATCCGTTGTGTAATTTGATAAATTGTGTTGTATGTGGTGCTCGCATCGGGTACACTGACTTCATTGCCCTCTTCAGAGAAGACTCTGACTGCAACATGCGTCTTTGTAAAGAGAGAAACGGACAGAAAAAGTCTCTAACTCTGCCTGTCAGCTCGCTCTGCTCCGTTAAAACTGAATTTACCATACAGAATTGAATACGAGTGCACTCCAGATTTAGCTGCAGCCAGCTGACCGTGTGCTTCTCCCTATACCGCAGTTCTGTGTCCATGCATGCAGCAAACTGAAAGCACTGTCTGTCGGAGCGTCTACGTGAAAAGAGAAGGAAGACATTGCTGGTAGTATTGTCTTCAGAGTTGTTAAACACCTCAGCGCACTGAAGGAAGCCATCTGACTGTGTGAGGGGCAAGATCGTTGATGTCTGCAGGCAGAGTAGGAGCTCTCCTGTCTGACTGGTCCACCAATAGCAGAGAAGATGACCCCTTGAGACACAGCCCCTCCTCATTTGCATAATGAGGCAGAAATGCATACAAAAATTTAAAAAAGACAGGCAGAAATAAATACCATGGGTGAAAATAAATAAGGTAAATAAATACAAAGGAAGAATAAAACAGACAAAAATATTAAAACACACACATAAATAAATAAATAAAAAAATTAGTAATAAATAAAGTTGAATAAACAAATAAGGTAATTATAACAAAGGTGAATAAGTAAAGGCACTAATTAAAATATATACATTTATGTCTCCTTGTATAATTTAATTACTACCTACATTTATTTATTTACTTTATTTTTTTGTGTATTTAATTGGATGCTTATTTATTTATTGAGCATTTATTTATTTCTGTATTTATTTCTGACTGTGTCAGGATCGGTCCTCCATAGCGGGGTGGGAGAGTTATCAAGCACGTAAAGTTTGGTTCAGATGTGAGCATGTACACTGAAGTTACAACAACTTCCTGTGTCATGGCGAAGACTTGATCTCTGACGCCACGCCACGGACACACCCATTGACGAAAACTCGCAAATAGCACAACTTTTCATCTTCAATGCCTTTAGAAGGCACAGCACAAATTTGAAGTCGGTCGGACTAAATCCCTAGGAGGAGTTCGTTAAAGTACGAAGTGTGTAAATCATCCAAAATTTGACGTAAAATTCAAAATGGCCGACTTCCTGTTGATTTTAGGGCATCGCTCCAAGAGGCTTTTTTGTGCGTCTGGACAAGATACACGTACCACAGAAAATTCGTGCACGTAGGTAAAACGTGCGGCGGGGGCTGCTTCGTTAAAAGTCACTTCCTGTTGCCAGCAGGTGGCGCTATGACTGTCTGTGAATGTCAGCATGTACATGTGTTCAGGGCGGGACTCTCATCCTACATGTACAGTTTGGTCCAGATGTGAGCATGTACACTGAAGTTACGACAACTTCCGTGTCATGGCGAAGAGTTGATCTTTGACGCCACGCCACGGACACGCCCATTGACGAAAACTTGCAAATAGCACAACTTTTCATCTTCAATGCCTTTAGAAGGCACAGCACAAATTTGAGGTCGGTCGGACTAAATCCCTAGGAGGAGTTCGTTAAAGTACGAAGTGTGTAAATCATCCAAAATTTGACGTAAAATTCAAAATGGCCGACTTCCTGTTTTTAGGCATCGCTCCAAGAGGCTTTTTTGTGCGTCTGGACAAGATACACGTACCACAGAAAATTCGTGCACGTAGGTGAAACGTGCGGCGGGGGCTGCTTCGTTAAAGGTCACTTTCTGTTGCCAGCAGGTGGCGCTATGACTGTGGGTGAATGTCGGCATGTACATGTGTTCAGGGCGGGACTCTCATCCTAGATGTACAGTTTGGTCCAGATGTGAGCATGTACACTGAAGTTACAACAACTTCCTGTTTCATTGCGAATCATCGACGCCACGGACACGCCCATTGACGAAAACTCGCAAATAGCACAACTTTTCATCGTCAATGCCTTTAGAAGGCACAGCAGAAATTTGACGTCGATCCGACTAAATCCCTAGGAGGAGTTCGTTAAAGTACGAAGTATGTAAATCATCCAAAAATGGCCATAAAATTCAAAATGGCCGACTTCCTGTTGACTTTAGGCTATGGGTTCTTGAGGCTTTTTTGTGCGTCTTGATACGATACATGTCCCCAGAAAATTTCGTACATGTAGGTTGAACGTGAACGAGGGGCTAATCATTTCCAATTTTCTAGGTGGCGCTAGCGAGTCATTTTGCCACGCCCATGTGCGAAACTTGTAGAATACGAAATTTTTCACCGGTTCTGACATGTTTGCAAATTTTGGTGAGTTTTCGAGTATGTTTAGGCCATGTCATTTGGGCCTACTTTGCAGAAAAAAAAAAAAAAAAAAAAAAAAAAAAAAAAATATAATCCGAGCAATTTCAATAGGGACCTCGCACGGTCGTGCTCGGGCCCTAAAAAAAAAAAAAAATAAATAATCCGAGCAATTTCAATAGGGACCTCGCACGGTCGTGCTCGGGCCCTAACAAGGGTCCTGGAATTGTAGTTCCAGTCCTAGGATTGCGGTCCTGAAACTGCAGCCTCCGGTACTGCAGCTACATGCTACTCGTTATCCTTCCTTCACTGAAAACGCATTATAAAGCTTGCCAAGCGGCTAGCAGGGTCAGGCACGCCCTCAAACCAAGCTAGGCTGAGTGGAGGCCCTTTGATTTTAGTTAAGCCCCTTTTCCACTGCACATTACCAGCATGACTTGGCTCGACTCACCTTTGTTTGGTTTTCCATTGTAGAAATGTTGTACCTGTACCTGCTTCCGGGTACTTTTTTTCGTATCACCTCACCTCTGTCGAGGTTCCAAGCAAGCTGAGGGATACTAAAATGTAATGTGAAAACAACGACAGACTGCTGATTGGTCAGAGAGAATATTCACTATTCACTGCATCATCATTGTGTGTGCCAGACAGAGGCCAGTGTTGCGTTTTTTTTCAGATTTTGAGAAAGGAGAGGCTGGATCCGATGAAAATTAACAAGAAAATTTAATAAAAAATAGGTGAATAAAAGATGGCATTACAGAACAAACAACAAAACAAAAACACTGCAGTGGACTGGAAAGTTGTTCCTCTTTTCAGATTTACAGCTTACAGTCCTGATTCTCGCAAAATGAATTGTTAATATCCTCCAGGTATGTAGGCGGGTCTTTTCCTCCAAATGGCCCAGGACCATAGCCATTGGTCGTTTGGTCACTTCTTCGTCACCCCAATTAGGAAGGGTGTACCTTACTGCTCTATGCTCTATTTGGTCGAACAAAAGAGCGCCAATTCCCAGACGTGAAACCCCCCTTCAATCTACAGGAATAAACAGTCTTTTGCTCTAAACTAATCATGGAGAACAACAGGGCTTGTCTACAAAATGGTTGACACCCTATCTTAAGTGTCAATGAAACAGTCAAAAAACTGTCCTTCTGGCACTAAACAAAGAGGTGTCCGTCTTCTTTACATTACAAAGAGGATACAAACAATGGTTTAATCAACATTCTAATGCAATCGTTTGGCCTAAAATCCTGCAGGTTTACATTTGAAGGAAAGCACTGAAACACTGGAGTACATTAAGTTTGTTGTAACTTTTTAAAACTCAACACCAGCAACAGTTTTTGTATAGAATTTCATCACTAAATCCACTTCTGAGAAGTTTTGAGGTGAGAAATCAGCTGTGTAGATTTCGAATATTGACAATTTTACGAGAAGTGATGGCAGAACAAAAATGTGCTTGAATATTTTCAGAGTTGAGGAGCTCCGCAAGTGGCTGTGGGGGATGCCTGTGCTAACCCGTGGGAGGAGCGTGTGAGGCCGGCCAGCCGCCCGCTCACAGAGCCCTCTGCTCCCGCCGTCACACAGACCGCTGCAGCAACAACGGCAGAGGAAAATACAACTGGAAGGTTTTCATACTGCT